>NC_142471.1:59974545-60277575 GCF_049115385.1 Moschus berezovskii | reverse complement strand
AATTTAGATTAATTAGGGGCTCAGGGTAGACCAACCTTTTCCAGGGGGAATTCCATCCCCTTAGAGCAGGAGAAGTAGAGCCAGACATAGGACAGCAAGGAGCCTGGAGCAGAGAGCAAGATCCAGTTTCTGCTTGATTGAATCAGCTCAGTAATTCTAAATTTCTCAGAAATGCCTTGTTTCAACCATTGTCACAGAACAGTCACTGTCAGTGATCACAAGGGAGAACAGTGTGTCAAATGTCATAAGTCCCTTGGCTGCTGAGTCCAGCTGGCGGCAGCCTGGAGCAGGGCAAGGACAGAGACCTGGGGCCCAGAACTCGTGGGCTCTCATCCCAGCCCTGGCCCTGCTTACAAGCCCGAGCAAGACGAGCCTTGTTTCCTGCATGGGCCAATGCTGAGGGCCTGTGGTTCCTGCCTGCTCCAATCATCTATGTCCCAGAAGGAGACACTAACAAATACCAACAATTATTATGCTCCTACGAAATATCAGACACACACCGAGCCCTTGGCTTATGTCACCACATTGAATCTCCCCAAATCTAGGTTGTCTGCTTTGCGGTACTACTTTGGTCTCGTTTGACAGATGAGAAGCCCAAGGCACAGGAATCTTGAGCAATCTGCTTGAGGTTTGACTGATGGCAAATGGCAGAACCAGACACTGAACCCTGGATGACCTGACTCACTTCTGGAGGGACGGCACTTGTCAACACAGGGCCACGGCCACGCTCCTGTGATTCCGAAATAAGCTCCCTGAGGGAAGAACCATGTCTGAAGAAAGGTAAGGACCTCAGCCCCAATTACCCCATCTCCTCTGTCTAGTCCATAAAATAACCCTAATCCATGACTACATTCCTCCCGAGTATCAGAACAGGCCCATAGATTTGGACAGGAGCTAAGCCACCATCAAGAATATTCCCCAGAGGGAGAAACTAAGACAGCCTCCCATAATCAGTTGCCTTTCAGCCTGAAATGATGACCCCTTAGTCCTCCATGAGCGTGGTGGTGACCATCTCAGATTCTTGGGTGTAACTTAGGAGACTTTACTGTCTGAGGGAGAAGGGGAATAATCATCCCGGCCTGTATCTGAGGAAAACGCCCCCTCACTCAACCTTGAGCAACTGATCACCTTCAGACATATGGGTTCCCCCCACCCCCGTGCCCTATGGGATATCCTGACTGAAATGTGTCCTCATCCCTTCAACAGTGATTTTGGAAGACCTGTAACGGGTCAGGAACTTTGTTCTAGGTGCTGGGGGTACAATGATGTCAAAATAAAAACTCTTGCCTTCAAGGACTTTTGATGTAGTAAGGAATACAGACTGTAAACAAGACAAGGAAATTATGTGACATGTGAGATGGGGCTTTCCTGATAGCTCAGTTGGGAAAAGAATTTTCCAGCAATGCAGAAGACCCTGGTTCGATCCCTGGGTCAGGAAGATCCGCTGGAGAAGGGATAGGCTACCCACTCCAGTATTGTTGGTCTTCCCTTGTGGCTCAGCTGGTAAAGAATCTGCCTGCAATACGGGAGACCTGGGTTCGATCCCTGGGTTGGGAAGATCCCCTGAAGATGGGAAAGGCTAACCACTCCAGTATTCTGGCCTGGAGAATTCCACAATATAGTCCTTGGGGTCACAAAGAGTCAGACACAACTGAGTGACTTTCACTTTACTTGTGAAATGGTGACTTGTAGGCTCTGGAGAAACACAGAGCCAGGAAAGGGGAGAGGGAAGGTGCAGGGAGGAAGAAAGCAATGTTAAATAGGGTGGGAGGGAAGGATGTCTGAGAAGGCGATGTGTAAACCTAGTTAGGACTTAGAGGAGATTAAGGGGCCGGTGAGCTGGGAATGTAAGTCGTTGCAAGTGCAAAAGCCCCGAGACAGTAGTGTGGCTTTCACACATGTATGAAACACCAAGGAAGCCAGACACAGATGAAGCAGGAGGGAAAGAAACAGAAGACAAGCCAGACAGGCGAGGAGGGCAGGGGCTCCAGAGCACACAGGACCTCCTTGGCACCGTCACAGCTTTCTTTTGCTTTTACTCAGAACACAGGGAGCCCTTGCAGGGTTTTGAGGAGAGGGCTATCGTGACCCTGCTTGTATTTCTAAGGGGTCATTCTGGCCCATGCGTGGAGATATATAGGGGTAGGGCTGCCTCACTGGGCCAGGAACACCAGGTCAGGATCTGAAATATTGACCCTCAGTAAGCATTTCTTAAAAGATGTGAGTTGAATGCCTGGGTGTAAGGCCAGTTGAGAGTCCGTGAAAAGAGTAAGACAGAAGGGGGACCAGGGGACATGGTTACCAGGGGATCAGGAAGCTGGGACCATGGCTAATAGACCTGCTAGGTGGAAGGAAGAAGCTAGTGAGACTGTTAACTAGCTGGCCAGCAAGTGGCAAAGCCCATGGTAGCAGCTGGTCCTGCAGGCAGATGGAGTTTGTCCTCTCCCAAGCATTTGGTTTTTTCCACTCACCTAATACTTCCTAAACTCCCGCTATGTAGCTGGTGCCTTAAACAGAGAGCTCTAAACAAGACAATCAAGAACCTGCTGATTTCATGGGGAAGATGGCTAAGTGATCATATAAATAAGAAATAAAATAATTACAGGTTGTAGCAAGTGCTCTGAAGGATACAGCATTAATATGAAATTAACTGGGATCTAAGCAAAGATCCAACTAACCAACCAGTGAAGGGGAAAGAGTATTCCAGACATAGAATACAGCATGTGCAAAGGGCCTGAGGAGGGAAAATCCAGTCACTCTAGGAAATAAAAGGAAAACTCCATGGGTTAGAAAGTTAAGCAGGGGGCCTTTATACTCCCCACTTAGGTGGTCCAGGACTGTGAAGGGCTCTGCAGGAGGAATGGGACTGGGAGAACAGATGCTAGGAATACCAGCTGCAGCTAAGACCTGGGCTCCAGGGATGCTCACTCCAAGAGACCCCAGGAAAAAGCCGTCAGCACCAGCAGTTCCAGGACTCACTCAGAACTTCAAAGGGCACCAATAACTGTTGCTATTAATAAGTGATCCAAGCATTTTAATAGGTTTACACCTATCCCATGAGAATCATATTTCTGCTTAAAAACAGAAAGGAAGACATAAAAACACAGTCATCCCTTAGCAACCGCAGGGAGTTGTTCCAGGTATCTGGTATTCGTGTACATCAAAATCCATGGATGCTCAAGTCCCTGATATCCACAAATTTCACATTCACAGTTAAATCTGCAGATGCAAAACCCATAGATAGGAAGGTCCTGACTGTACTGTACTCCTTCTGGATGGCACCCCAAAACAAAGGAACTCTATACTAACATTTTTAGCTCAATTTTTTGGTTAAAATGGAAAAAGGAAAACAAAATCCATGGGAATGCTAATTAAAATTTGCCTTCACCATACATTTTTAAAAATCACAAAATATGCCATTTCTATTCCAGCTAATATGAAAATGTATATTAAATTTATGATATCCCACTAAAGGAAAGATCCTACTCCTCAAGAGCGAGAAAGAGCGAGCGAGCTTGTATCCCTTCCTCTTCTCATAAGGATGCCAGTCCCATAGGGTTAAGGCCTCACCCCTAGTATCTCCTTTAACCTATCACCTCCTCACAGGCCTTATCTCCAAATACAGTCATTTTGGAGGTGTGACTCTCTCACAATGAGAAGGCAGCCACCTGCAAGTCAGGAAGAGAGCTCTTACAAGGAATTGAATCGGCTGGCACCTTGATCTTGGACTTCCCAACCTCCCAAACTGTGAGAAAATAAATTTCCTTTGTTTATGCCACGTAGTCTGTGGTATTTTGTTATGACAGTCTGGGCTGACTAAGAAGTCACCTCTTCTCAAAACTGGGCATAGGAGGCTCTCCTGTGGTGACAGTTGCCCAGCAGCACCGCCTGAAAGCCCTCTTGAATGCACACCGCCTGCTGCAGACAGCAGGCACCAGCTTCCCAAGAGGCATGAGTAGGAAGGTTCCTTGGCAAGCCCCCAAATCTGCCCTGGCCTTGGCCCCTGGCCACCCCACTACCAGGATCCAGGAGCAGACACAATTCTGCCAGCTCCCCTGGGTGTCCATCCTCTGGTCCATTCCAGCGGATTCCTCATGGGCAGAGGCAGCCCCACTGGGTAAATGAGCAGCCTTGAATACAGGAGGCACAGCCCAGGACTGGCTGGCCAAGGAGAGCTGGTCCCTCCTGACACGTTTCCCAGGCTTTCCTGCTGGGACAAGTGGAAAGTGTCAGACGGGCAGGGGCGGGGTTGAGGGGGGGCCATGGAGCACTGGGGACTGCATGGCCCTGAGCCCTTCCTGCAATGAGGCTGCAGTCACCCCAGATGTATAGAGAAGCTCCCCATCCCTCCCCTTCCATCATCTCAGTTGACCCAGGGTCTCCCCTAAAGTTCACAAAATGCCATTTTCATTCCACTGTGTTTTCACTCATGTACGAAGACCTTAACATTCATTAAGATGGAAGACAGGGAGGCTTCCCAGGTAGCTCTAGTGGTGGTCTCCGTCCGCCAATGCAGGAGACTCAAGAGACATGGGTTCGATCCTTGGATCAGGAAGATTCCCTGGAGTAGGAAAGGCAACCTGTTCCAGTATTCTTGTCTGGAAAATTCCATGGACAGAAAAGATCCAAAGATGGAAGAGAGGGATGACAAAGCAGATCTTTGTCCTATTTAATAGTGAAAGCTTGGCTCCTCAAAATTCAATTTTTATGTCTTTTTAAAAAATGTTTCATCCTCCCTTTACAGTTTTCTCTCTCTCTTAGGCTTACATCTTGCTCTGTGCCCTTTGCTATTACCTCCTGAAGAGACCTGAAAAAACAGAACCATAAAAGCCTCTCTCCGTCCTCCCTTGGCTTACCTCCCATCCCCCTTTCTACACACCATGCCTGCTGACGTCATTCTCTCCCTCCAAACCTGTGTCCACAAGCCAAGCTCTCCTGAGAAGCAGACCTGCTTGGGACACGTCCACCAGCGTTCTGTGGGTCTCCAGTCCACAGATTCACCGATCTCTTCCCAAACCAGCTTCTGCTCCTCTCAACCCTCTCAGGGTCTCCAACCCTCTCAGGGACCTCACCTGTGCCAAAGCACCTTGGCTCTCAAGCTTGGGCTCTCTGGCTCCTCATTCCCTGATCTAGAGCATCACAGGGCCCCCACTGCCTACTTGTCTCTGGCTTCTGTCTCCTCCTTAACACACCCAAATGTGCCCTTGCTTGCTCTCCTCTGAACTTCTCCGATAAACTCAAACTGATTACCAGCTGGGGAACTTGGGAAAAGCCAGTTTACTTCCCCGAGCTTCAGTTATCCTCTCTGCAAAATGGGTATAATGACCTCACTGCAAGGCTGTGGTGAGGATAACTCTGGTACCGTATGTAAACTTTGGTACCTAGCACCATGCTCAGTAAGTGCCAAACAAATGTTAATGTATCTCTCCTTCCCCCCACTTCTCTATGATGTGGTTTATCCTCTAGGGGCAAATACGATTTTGAGAGCCACAGTTTGCCAAAGACATCCTGCAATTTTCTGCTTCCAGTCACCAGCTGCAAGGGTATTGAGTGTCATTTCTTTCCCATCTTAAACCAAGTTAAAATTGTATAAAATAATCCGGTTATTTTGATTATTTACCTAAAATTTAAGATCAGCTATTTAAAAAAATACCTGAATTTTAAAAAATAATTATGATATTTTAAAGCTTGTCTCAGGAAGTTTTTATAAAACAAAGTAGAAAGAACTCATTCCCGTTAGGCACTATTCTTCCTTTCCACTCTGCTTTTGAAAGGATTTGCAATTCAAATTGAGGATAAACTATATTTTCACTTAGAAAAGCACATTCCCTCTAGCAATAAAAATCTCTTTTGAATAAATTCCCCACAAAAAGCCATATCTTTATATGTGTAACAATTTAACAAGAAAACGCTATTGATCTCTTTTCTCTTATTTTTTCCCATCATCTCTTTAATGATGAAATTTTAGAACTGTACAATCATACACATTCACACACACCTCCTTTGTCTTTTTATATTTCTCCCAACAAATCCTCACAAATGAAAGTGATCAGATTTACTTTAAATTATTTTCACTGACATCAGCTTAGGGTCAGATTCTCAGTATCAAAACGAAATGGAAAATTGAAATAAAATCCAAAGCTCCCATTGAATTATTCTGACAATTGCCCAAACTTCAATATCGCTCAAGAGAACTGCTTTCAGATCAACGGAGAAGAAAAGGTGGGTTGATGTATTGAGAAGTAAAGGACAGATGGCTCTGGAGGGTGCAGCTCTGCACTTGAGCTCTGGGGACAGACCCTCTGGGTTGGGCCCCTGACTGTGCCACTTAAAAGCTAAGGGGCCCCGTTTGAGCTGCTAACATCTCCGAGTTTCAGTTTTCTCATTTGGGTTGTTGTGAGGATTAAATTAATTCATGTATAACAGGACAGTGCCCAGCATACACTAAGCATTCAGTGACAATAGGAATTACTATTATTCCAACTGAAAATCAGTGCCCATTCCAACTATAAATGTATAATGTAACGATCAGAACCTTTTCCTCAGACAGCCTGGGTTCAAATCTTGTCTCTACTACTTACTAGCTGTGTGACTCCGGGCAAGTTACATAACCATTCTGTGCCTCAGCGGCTCCATTTGTAAAAGGGGTATTAAAAATTGCACCTGCATCACGGAAATGTTGTGAGAATGTGAGATAATGTGAAATACTTAACACATACAGCAAATGCTCAATGAAGCCTGTTATTTTTACTTGCACTCTCTGAAAATATGGTTAATTAACTCAAAACTGCTTCCCCAATCACAGCGAGATTTTCAAAAGGCTAATGCTCTAAGGCTTTCCACTTCAGTTTCTGCTTAGGAGTCAGGCTGTATCACTACACACCTCCTGTTTGCAGGTAACACCTAGATAGCTGGGCAGGGAAGATAGCTGGATCAGTTCAGTTCAGTCGCTCAGTCGCGTCCCACTCTTTGAGACCCTATGGACTGCAGCACGCCAGGCTGGATCAAACGAAGTCAAATAACCCCTTCCTCCACAATTAGCAGCTAGAGCGAAGGCACGTGACTTGGGCTCAGCCAATCAGATGCTCCCACCTGGGATGCAGTTTCTGAAAGCAAAGAGCTGGGGGAGGTTGGAAATGGGCAGGGGAGACTGAGGGCAGATCTGTAGAATATCTGTTCACTTCAACCACAGCACCTTCGCTTTTCCTCTCTCCTAAAATTCTTAATTACAAAGTCAACACATATTCTTTACAACCATAAGGAGCATCCATAAATGTACTCAGAAAGTGTAATTAATCCCTTTGTATAATATCCCCCTCAATTTTTCCTGCCAATTGCCTGAGTCCCTCTGCAACTTTTCCTCCCTATTTAACAGTACTTGGTAATTATCCCTCAAGGTCCGTGGACATCTATCATGTATGACCCTTATTATGGCTCTATAATTTTCCATGACATAAATGCACCACTATTTTTTCATCTTCTTTGGACACACACCTTTTTGTCTATTCATTATGATTTTAAAAGCATATTCTCATTCACCCAGCAGGACTTTTAGGACTCAATCCTATAGAAATAAAGCAACTGATTGTACATAAGCCCACACATACAAGGTTACTTATTGATTGCCAGTTGCTTGGAGTATCAGAAACTGGAAATAACCTAAATTCCCTGACATCTCCCCTAAATTATGTTTTAATGGCATTTTGTTTGGGGAGGGGAGAAAATTTCAAATGTGAAAAGTGATTCATGAAAATCACTACACAAACCCAGGTGAGAATTGGGAACTTTTAGTTCCTTCCAACAATGAAACTTTAGCTGCCTTTTATTTGGGGGAATCTGGGAGGCAGGAAGTAAAAGATGCTCATGTCAAGGTCAGATTACCGTAGCACAAGTAGGTCATTGTTAGATCTAGTTCACCCACATGGACTGCAAATCTGAATCCTCAGAGAGCCCAAACTAAGGTTTTGCTCCTATTCAGAAAGTCCTAGACCACCATGTGCATAAGAATCACCTGTGAAAATCACTCAGTCGTGTCCGACTCTGCGACCGCATGGACTATACAGTCCATGGAATTCTCCAGGCCAGAATACTGGAGTGGGTAGCCTTTCCTTTCTCCAAGGGATCTTCCCAACCCAGGGATCAAACCCAGATCTCCCACATTGTAGGCAGATTCTTTACCAGCTGAGCCATCAGGGAAGCCCAAGAATGCTAGAGTGGGTAGCCTAGCCCTTCTCCAGCAAATTTTCCTAACCCAGGAATCGAATTGGGGTCTCCTGCATTGCCGGCCGGAGAAGGCAATGGCAAGCCACTCCAGTACTCTTGCCTAGAAAATCCCATGGATGGAGCAGCCTGGTAGGCTGCAGTCCGTGAGGTCGCTAAGGGTCGGACACGACTGAGCAACTTCACTTTCACACATTGGAGAAGGAAATGGCAACCCAATCCAGTGTTCTTGCTTGGAGAATCCCAGGGACGGGGGAGCCTGGTGGGCTTCCATCTATGGGGTCACACAGAGTCGGACACGACTGAAGTGACTTAGCAGCTGAGCTACCAGGGAAGCCCCTAAGAATCACCTGGGACTCTTGTTAAACTTCAAATTGACTCAGCAGGTCTAGGGTGGGGTCTGAGATGTTGTATCTCTAACAATCAACAAAGTTATGCACATACTGCTGGTCCATGGACTATACTTTGAGTTGTAAGGATCTAATCAATTCATATCTGCTGTCTGAGCTGAATTTTGCTCATTTTGCAAATAATGTGGTTGATTAGGGTGATCGACCATCTGACTTTTCCCAGGGCTATTGAGTTTTTGCATGGAAAATCCCAAGATCAGGAAGCAGGACAGTTGGATTAGAGCAGAGTCAGAGGTCTGGAAAGTAATATAAGTGAATGCAGCAATATGGTTGGAGGCACTGGCAAACACAAGAGTCTACCACAACAGTCCACCAGTAGGCTCTACCCAAGAGTCTCCAGTTTGTAGCCTTGGCACATGTAACCCCTCAATCTCCATCCAGCTGAGAAATTCTGTAACAGAGCTTTTTTTCTGGTAGCAGTTTTAAGTTTCCATAGGTGATAAGTCACTACGAAATGTTAGAAATCGAGGACTGCCCAGAAAAAGAGATGAAAATGCTTCTAAAAGAGATCAGGAAAAGAGTCTACCCACTCACTCAAAAATCAAGTAGGGTAGCCAAGATGGCCCCCAATGGTCCTCACCTCCTTGTATTCACATCCTTATGTGGCTCTCTTCTACAATGGATAAGGTTAAACCCTGTCACCAATAAGATATTGTGGAAATGGAGTGTGACTGTCAAGGCCAGGTCATGAAAAAACAGAGGCTTCAGCATTGTCTCACTGCTTTTCTTGACCACTTGCTCTAAAGGAGGTCTGCTGCTTGGATACCCAAGCAGTCCTAAGAGAGAGACTCAATGCAAGATATGGAGACCTCCTGCCTTGTGAGGGAGCCATCTTGGAAGTGAATCTTCCCGCTTCAGCCAAGCCTTCAGGTGATGCAGCCACAGCCAACATCTTAACCACAACCTTATGAGAGACTGTGACAGAACCACACAGCTGAGCCATTCTCAAACAAGCATTCTGAAAACTTCAAGGATCAAAGACCCAAGATGAAAAAAAAAAAAAAAGACCTAAGATGTTGCAAACTGGCAGCCATCAGGGCCACAAATAGGCTTTATTTTGCCTGCACAATGTCTTAATGCTAATTAGTTGCCAACATCTAAACAGAGTGCATGTATGCGTGCTAAGTCACTTCAGTCGTTAGAGTATTCCCATGCAAATCTGGATTTCCATCACCTCCTGAAAAATTGGAAGAGTTTTCATTCTTACAGGTCAGCAGGCCAGACTGAGCAGCTCCTGCCACTTTAAAGGGGATTGGTATGTCTTGTATCAGCACACGCACCAACCTCAGCTGTTTGTCTCCCTCATTCATATCACTTGTTAAATTACCTCCTGGCCCTCCTGATTTTGTGGTCCTTGGCTTAGAGATCAGAAAACTTTTTGTCGGTTGTTCTCTAAGTGTGGTCCTGGGACCAGCAGTATGAGCATCACCTAGTAATGCAGATTCTTGCATCAGTCTAGAAACTCCAGAGTGAAGCCCAGTAATTTGTATTTCAACAAGTCCTCCAGGGGATTCCAAAGCACACTAACTTTGAGAACTAGTGTTTTTTCCAAATAAGAGACAGGTTTCTAGTCTTGACAAATAAGGTTTCTTGCCTTTGGAAACTGTGTTGGTTTCCCAGGGCTTCAGTTTTAAAAAGTACTACAACTTGGTGACTTAGAACAACAAAAATTGATTGTCTTGGGACTCCCCTGGTGGTCCAGTGGCTAAGACTCTGCTCTCCCAATGCAGGGGGCCTGGATTTGATCCCCTGGACAGAGAACTAGATTCCACGTGCCATAACTAAGAGTTTGCTGCCACAGCAAAGACTGAAGAGCCCGTGTGCTGCTACTAAGACCCAGCGCAGACAAATATTCTTTAAAAATTGAGGCACTTCTTGTCTAGAAGTCTGAAGTGGGCTGCCTCTGAAAGTTGCAGGTGAATCTTTCCTAGACTTTCCGTAGCTTCTGGAGGTTTGTCGGGAATCTTTGGCATTCCTTAGGTTGCAGATTCATCACTTCAGTCCTCCATCACTACACAGAGTTCTCCATGCATGTCTGCACCTCATCTTCCTTCTGTGTGCGTCTCCCTGTGTCCCAATTTCCCCTTCTTATAAAGACTCCAGTCAAATTGGATGAGGGCCACACCAAAGATCTCATTTGAACTTGATTACTTCTGTAAGGAACCTATTTCCAACTAAAGTCACATTCCTGTGTACTGAGGGTTAGACATGTAACTTTTTTTTTTCTTCCGGGAAGAGAGATGCAATTTAACCCAGAACAGAATCCGTTTTCAGCTGTTCAGAAGAAGGCACTTGAAATGCTGAGGGTCCAGTTCTAATAATATGCAGCGCCAGCCCTCAGCTCCACAAGAAATGCCAGCAGTCTGTACCCAGCATGATCTGAAAGTCATAGTAGAAGAAAGAACCTGTAAGCAATTTAGTCTCAAATAATGTGCTCACCTGCCCTTGATTCCTGACACCTGTGTGAGTGTGTGTGTGTGTGTGTGTGTGTGTGTGTGTGTGTGTGTATACACATATACACTTATATAAATACAATAGTTTTTTTCAATTGAGGACTATGCCTCAATGTACCAGACACCTGACAGACTAACAGACACTGAACAGCCAATCCTAATTCTCTTACATTTCTGTGAGCCTCAGATTTCTCAGCTGCAAACTGAGGGACCTGGATGATCTATCCATAATCTCCCTTCCAGCCCGAAAAACCTGTGACTAATTGACAAATGAACTTTCCATTTCAAAATACAAAATCCCCTACTCTATCATTGAATAAATCACTGTTATGTTGGACAGTATGACTGCACTTAGTGAATCAACATGGTTTTGTCAAATATCTGTTGTAAGCAAAGCACCTTGTCCTCTTTTCACAAAGCATTTGAGTTAAATGAGTCTGAGTTGCTCAGATAAAATTCTTGAAGCATCTATGGTCAGATATGAGTGAGTAGATTTCTATGGTTGGAAATAAGTGAGTAGATTTCTGACCCCTGGATAGTCTAGGGAGGGGTTTGGCAGTGGTTAAAAACTATAAGGTGTGGGTCAGCTTCTGTGCTGTGGTGCACGGTTATGAATATTGCAACATGATAACTCTCACCCAGAAAACCCACCACATAATCCAGGGCTAAATTTCCACCCTGTCCCAGGGTTCTAACTCAAGTTGACTTTACTTCAAAAGAAGGAAAGCTTGTTTGGCCAAAAACCCATGAAGCATCAGTTTCAGGAATGTGACATGCTGTTAAACCACAGCCATGTAAGCTTGTGGCTGCTGAGATTTTCCAAAGATGAAAGTTTCACTTTTCAAAGGAAAACATGGCACCGTGAAGCTGGAGACACATAAGGTGAATGGCGTCGATTGGCCCCAGGAAACGTTTTCTCCCAAAGAACACCTCTTATGCGTGAGTGTGTTCCAGAAGAGGGCAGGGAAATACACAAAAATGGGCTGAATAAAGATTCCAATGATGACACACAGTGCCTACTTGTGAGTAACTTTTCAGGAGATGGAGAGAGAGGACAGTTGGGCAGAGTCCAATGTCAGCGTGGAGCATCGTAGAGACCAGGGAGCACTGAGGAACATCTCAGAGCCTTTCCCCAGAAGCCAGGTCAAGTGTACGGTCAGCATGGCACAGCTGTGAGAGGTCTGGGGATGCGAGAGCAGACGCAGGGCTAGGGAACCACGAGCACCAGGTCACAGGGCAGGAGACAGGTCTTCCAGCATCAGCATAGGTTTTCAGTGTCTCTCTGAGGACATGTGTCAGACTCTCCAGGTCCCACCTCATTTGACTCAGAGCTTCGGCGGAATGATCACCAAGGACTGCTGAATGCCTCTGAAAGAAGCTGTCAGGATGTCTCATCTCCCTAGATTGGAGTTCATCTGCATTTCAAAGTAAAATAAGAATCTGAGCAAATTGAACTGATACGGAATCAAGTCTTGGGCTCTCATTGTCTCACGTTTTCCTTACGTGGTACTAACATTTCCTTTCTTCTCGCTTCCCCTCCTCTGTCCTTCAGAGCAGGTCTGAACCTGCATTTACTATAGCAGTCCTTTCACCATTGGAAGGAAGGTGGGGCCCCCACAACCTCTCTATAAACATTCCTGGTTCCTCACACAGTGCTTTTGTGGGGTGGCTTCTAGGCTTGGTGAGGGTCATCTGAACACTGACTAGTATGCCCACATATGTTGAAAAGCATAGGCCCCACTCCCAGAAAACTGAGAGCCATTTTTCAGGGATGGTGAAAGCAACATACGCAGTACATGCACAACGCTCAAAACCAGAGCCAGCTGACCTTAGATTCACAGCGGATGGTGGCTGCTTCTGAAACTAAAAGATGGTACAGATCAAAGATCAACCCAGCCAGGGGAACCCTCCCGGAGGGGCCTAACAGCTGTGACCAAGCCTGAGACTGAGGCTAAGCCACGGGTGATTGTGGCCTCTTGCTGTCTGGGGTAAAAGGAGGCCCTGGGCCAGAGTCTGTGGACACTGGATTTCATGGACACTGGTGGGGAAACCATTGGGTGCTGAGCTTGGCATAGCAGGGAGAAGCCCGCCCCCTTGTGGACCTCTGGGGGGTGGCAGGATGCAAAAGCACCCTGAAACCTCCAAGAAGATGTGGGTTCTGGGAGGAGCAGCCACTTCCTGTCTCTGCTCCCATTTCCCCAGTTGCCTGCAGTCTCCTGATCTGGACTGTCACAGGACAGAGAGTGGTGGTGGGGAACCCAAAGGGAAGTTAGGAGGTGGACACTCCTGGACCTAGCCATCTGTAAAAGAGAGAGAGAAATCAGGCAGGTGTTATTAGATGTTGGGAGAAAAAGAAAGAAGGAAAAGGCAGCAGGAGGTCCTTCCTTGCCACTTCCTGGGTGGCCCCGGGCAAGTTACAGTCCGTTTCTGGGCCTCCTAGGGCTACACTGGTGAAGGCTACAATCCTGATGCATGTCCTGCTTTATGGACTAAGCTGGAAGTCTTCACATGCCGGTCCTGACAGTAATCTGTCCTTGGTGGCACCATACCCCTGACTGAAGAGAGAATGGGAAGCTGCCAGGGCAGGAGGTTCGTGAGGAAGGGGAAACAGAGGGTCAGTTGGCAGGTTCACCGAAGGCCCAGGAGGGCACAGCACTGTGCCAGGCCCCTGGGGAGTCCTGAAGAGTCCTTTCTTACAGTGGTCTCCCTGCCTCCCCCAACACACTGACCTCCTCCTCCTGAAACGCTTCTCCACCGGGTGACACATGGATGCTGATCCATAGGAGCCTGGGCTGTAAAACACACTTGACCAGACCATGTGACCTGGGCCCATCTAAAGCCACATGGCAGCCCACAAACATCGATCCTGCCTCACACTCACACACATGGAAGCCGCCTTTACTCAGCACTAAGCGCATTATCAAAGATTGTGTTTTTAACATATTTTTGAGACAAATTTCTGTACTACTCTGTAATTGATGAGTATAATTAGGCTAATTGTTCTAGGAAATACAAGCCAGAAGCACTTTCCTCCAAGCTCTCAGGATAAAAAATAAAGGCAGATTTTAAAAATTAAATTATATGATAAAATGGCTCAAATTTCTTTCTGCACTATGCTCATAGAGACACACGGTCACGGAGTCACCTAAGGCGGTGTTTTGAAACACTGACTGTCCTCTGGCAAAAAGAGAAGTATTGAAACTCTTAAAAAATGACCTTGGATAAATTATCTGAAATAATGTCCTCAGGCTAGTGTGTTCCTAACTGGAATGATCCAGGGTGAATTTTATGGGGGGAAGGGTCAGCTTTGCACACCAAGGGACACTAAAGCTTTGACTGGGAAAAAAACAACAAAACTGTATTTTCTCATTTAAAAAAAGAAGGCATTATAAGGTCATTATAATGTATTATAAATTATTCTGTAAATACCTCTTAAAATATCAGAGGATCTCAACTGAAGTTACAATCCAAGTTTCACCTAAAAAACTAAAGTCAGGTAGAATATGTAACTCTCATTGTAGTCAGAATTCTTTTCAAACACCTATTTAGACCACCCAGTTTTTCTGCAGTGTTGCCAGATTCTAAAATTGTAATGAAAAATTTAAAGTCCAAAACCTACAAGCCATCAGAGGTTCAGTAAGCAGATTGTGCCATTTCAAAACTGAAAATGTGCTTGCATAAGCAAGTCACCAGGCTAACCTTTCTGGATTGAGAGTCTGGCCTTCAGTTCAGAACATGGCTATGCCAGGGTCAGAAATGTGACAAAATTGCGCTTTCGCGGAGGTTAGCCAAGGTTCACAGGGTCATGACTGGGCCATTTTATCAGTCATGTCAGGCTCACACCCTATTGCCTGGCATAGATAAAAACTTTATCTGTCAGTTTGCTAAATCTACTCTTCCTGCTTTATTTTCAATAAAGAAAACCTGGATTCGCTTATCAAAACCAAAGATTGGCCTTTTCCAATACTGTTTTCATATGCAACTTCAGAGTAAAGGAAACAGGCCAGTGATTTGGGGTCTTAGTCAATAACTTTCTCTTACCTGAAACTTTAATTTCAGAAAACAGTTCTAGCACTATGCAATACCATAGATTTATGTGTATTAAATGTACTAATTATGGTTGAAGGTGTTATATTAGAAGAGGATCAACGCAAAGTGTTCTCTTTTCAAATTCAACTTTCTCTAGAGTAAAGCAAACCCCTTCTCATTTTTTAAATTAACTTTGATAGCTTTTCCAATAGAGAATATAAACTGTCATGGAAAAATTTACTAAATTACCTTTGGACTAACTCACACACACATATATAATATATATTTTCTAATAACTATTAAGAGAAAAAAACAGGTAAGGTCTCTTCTTCCCAGAAAATAGATAGGCACAGATGACAAAGTCATGCCTGTGGACATTAGAAATCTAGTTAAATATATGAATATAAAACCAGTGAGTTTTTTCCCACAGGAATATTAAATACAAGACGAGCACCTTCAGATTTTATTTGGAAACTATCCAAATTCATTATTTTAATATTTAAAGACTGTGGTACTGTAGAAGAGACACATAAATATTATAATATACATTTAGAAATTAAATATAATCAAATCAACACGACAGTAGGTAAAAATGCTTATGTACACTTCAAATAAGTCTGAGGTCTGGGCTTTCCGGCCCATCAGATTTCCCCCTGGAAATGGGTGAACCTGGCCGGGAGATCGTCCACAGGATACACAGTGGGACTCGTTTTCATTGTAGGAGGTCCATTTAGAAGCTGCCAGTCACAATGCCTGGCCAGCTCCACTGTAAATATTTTGAGAAGAATTTTTGCAAACTCTTTCCCTACACAGCTCCTAAGGCCTCCTCCAAATGGAATGAAGCTGAACCTGGATGCATCCTCTGGGTGAGGCAGCAGAAAGCGGTCAGGATTAAACTCCTCCTTGTTGGTGAAGATATCGGCAACATCATGAGTATCGCAGATACTATAGATTACATTCCAGCCTTTGGGAATCTGGTATCCCTGCAAAAGATTATGATGTCCAAAGGGCTGACAAACTGAAATTCGACTGTCAACAGGAAAAAAAACTCTAACACTTATATCCTTGGCGGAATTATGAGTTGAAAGAAAAGGAGGAAAGAGAGAAAAAAACAGACATTCAGGGGCAGGGCAATGTTATCAAAAGAAATGTAAGTCAAAGCACAGGAAACAAACAGAGATTTAAAACTACTACACAAAAGGTAGGGGCGGATGAGAGAGAACTTTTAACTTACATTTAATTCAAAAGTCTTAAGGGCAACCCGAAACCCTCCTGGAACTGGGGGGTTCAGTCGAAGGGTCTCTTTAATAACACACCCAATGTACTTAAGCTGTTCCAAAATTTCCACGTCCAACTTGTTGTCTTGATTGCCTTTGCAAAGTAAACCCTATCAAAACAGTCACACAGAGTGAACGGTTATTCTGCGCTCCAATAAAATCAGCCCAGCAGACGTAAACAGGGCTTAAGTGGCAGCTGGACCCAAAGAGCCTCATGATCCCAGAGTGTGGGGGGAAACAAGGAGCAGCTAGTGACCATTTGCCTCCACCCCTGGGCCCAAACCATTATTTACAATTCCAAGATAATGCAGCTCACCAGTTAGAACCACCAAGTTTCTCCCCCTCCCCCAGTCCCCACCAAGGCTGCTGGCTGCCACCGCAACCCCCCAGGGGTTCCCCATTCATGCCCTTGAACACACAGACCCAAGAAAGTCTGAAAATCTCCAAGGATCCACCAAAAGTGGAGAAGAAACACAAGATTGAACCCCGCCAGAGTGGGATCACAGCTCAAGATTCCTTCCTTCTTATTCACACAGTTAATTCTCTTTCCCACCATCCAACCCACCCACCCTTGGCCCTGTACTTTCCAGATACTCAAGAAAGGCAGCACATAACTATTGGGAACTTGGCTAGAGAGCTGCTGAGGTTTTTAAGCTAATAGACACCCCCCACCCCAACTCATGCCAATACCCCACCCCCACTGCCAGTTCCCCTACCTTATTCTTCAGCTCCTCTCGAACTTTCTGGAGAACATGTGGGTAGAGCCCCAAGTAAGTGATCAGAGATGTAGCTGCACTAGCAGTGGTTTCATGCCCTCCAAAGAGGAGCTCTGTTGAAGATTGCTTTAATGCCTATAAGTGGATTAAGACCAACGTTTTGACAAGTCTGCATGCAATTTTACAGAGCAACTACTCAGAACAGAACTGAGGATTCAGGAGGGAAGATGAGAAGGGCTGAAATTCGACTGACAGAAAATCCATTTAAACAAAATGCTAAGACCCTTTAGTTCAGCTAGAGCCGGGAAGGCCAGTTAAGTTCCCACTCTCTTTGGAACTCTTAAAGCGTTAGTTGTATTAAAGTCACCCAACATTACTCACATCTTGCAAATTCCAACTTTTCCTTTAAAACCTGAAAGGGATGGGCGACGAGGCCTCTCCCCAGAGCTCTGTAGACCCGGTATCTCAACCTCTGGGTCCAGTCCCTGGGGTCTGGGAGGGCTTCTCACTCTGGGAACCTGGGCCCCTCTGCGTGCACTTTGGAGACCCTAAGACCTGCTTTTGGGAAGCCAGGGAATCAAACTCCGCCGTGCCGCTCCTGAAGCTGCGGCTCACCTGCATGTCCAGCCTCTCTCCTCTTTCCCACGAGTGCTCGATCAACAACTGCAAGGCATCTTTGCAGCCCCCGCCCGCCTCCGCCGCCCTCAGCCTGCGGATCTTGGCGCGAATGTTCTCCTCGATGCGCGCGTGGATGAGGTCGCGCGCCTTCAGGCCCTGAGCGCAGAGAGCGCACAGCGGTGAGCAGAAGTCCGGATCCCGCGCCCCCGGAGCCCTAGCTGCGAACCCTACAAGGCGCCCTTACCCGGTACAGTCCGCTGAAGGGCACGTCTATGGGCAACGAGAAGAGATTGCGGGTCATTTCCTCGAAGGCCTCTACCAGCTGCTGCTCGTCTTCCCCGCCGCTCGCCACCCGGGACTCGCAGCCCAGCAGGATGCGCATGGCGATGCGGAACATAAGGCGTTTCACCTGGGGGTAGACCAGGAGGCCGCGCTCGCCGCAGCTCAACCACTGCTCCAAGTAGTTGCCCACTTCTTCGGTGATCACTGGCACGTAGCACTGAAGCGCCTCGCGGCTGAAGGCCTGCATAATCACCTGAACTCCGAGGAGGGAAGAGTGTTAAAGCCGGGCCCCACCCGCCCCTCTTGCCTTCCAGGGTCTCCTTCCAGACATCAACCCCACCAGACCCAAGGCACTTCCGGGCTGGGAAAGCTACACTGGGTTTGAGAGGGTCCCAGCCGATGCCTTATGCAGCTGGCGCTCGCCCAGCACCTATCTGCCCGAATCCCTAACTCGAATCGGGTCCCACTTCCTGTCCAGGCGCCGCCACCCCTCCCTCACCTTCTTGCGCTGCTTGTGCGAGGAATCGTGCAGGTTAGAGAGGCACCCAGAACCCAGGATGGTGCGCACTGACGCGGGCCAGTGGACCGACACCAGCCGGTGCTCTCCAAGCAAAATGCGCCGCACATTGTCTGCTCCCATCACCCGCACCGTGGGCCGCCCGAACAGATGCGTTTTGTAGATGAAGCCGTATTTCCTGCGCTTCATCTGCAGGAACTTCCTTCGCTGCGAGAGGAAAGCGGAGGAGAGAGGCGGGCGTGAGGGGGCGCCGGGGAGCGCCGAGCCTCCCGCCAGTCCTGATCCTAGCCCCAGTCACCTCCCTCCCGGGGGGCGCTTCAGTGGAAGTCTGGAGCCGAGTCGGGCTCGGGAGAATCGTCCAATCCCACCCCAAGCTCCCTTACCTGTAGCACCATCTGCAGAGTTTCCCCAAAGAAGGGGAAGCCCATCGTTCCGGGAGGCAAAGGGAGGACACAGCTGCGGTCCCGGCTGCTCACGCAGTACAAGTCCCAGAGCTTGATCGCAGCCAGGAAGAGCAGCAGCGGTAGCACGAAGGTGCAGAGCGCACTGGCCAGCAGTGCCGGGAGCCCCATGGCGCGCCGCGACCTCCCGCGCCACCTGCCGCCACCCTCAGCGCTCTGAATCCCGCCGCGCGCCCGCTTTATAGGCGGCCCAGGTTGCTGCCCACGTTACCTTAGACAAATTAGTTCACCCAAAGTTCATCTTTAATTGCGGATTGGGCCCCTGGCTCCTCCCCCCGCGAGGCGCTGCCCAAATCTTTAACCGTTTGTTCCGCGCCGAGGCAGAGGCGGCGCCGTGGCGGCTTCTCTCGGAGCGCGCCTCCTGGGGCGCGGGGCTAGAAGCAGCCTGCTGCCCCCATACAAAGTGTGCGAGGCTCCCGGACGGGGGCAGGGGCTCCGGCGAGCGGAAACTCCACGCCCCGGGCTCCCTGGCGGTCTCTTCGGAATCCCTCTCGCCGGGTCCGACGGGCGGTCCCAGCCCAGAACTGCCTGCACCCGCTTTCTGTTTTACAGGGCCCCCTTCCACCTGCAGAGGAAGTAAAGGGGAGTGCGTTCAGGGATCTTCAGCTGCCTTGTCCCGCAGGTGGGGAAATTGAGGTCCAGAACGTAGAGCAAAACGCAGGCCTCCTGACTCTTCCAGAGACCCCACAGAAGAGCCCAGAGCCAGGACCCAAGTGAGAGTTGCGGGGAGTCACGACCGGCTGACCACTAATTCCCAGCTCCCGAAACCCCTCTAGGCTCACATCATGAAGTCTTGGAAGGTCCTACTTAAAGGTACAAGAGGGCCTCCAGATCCTCAGGACTCCAGGTGCAACCCTGCTCAAGTCTGAGCCCTGACTCTGACTCCCTAGCCCGGGACCGCAGGGGCAATTCATCTGCGGCTCGGCGGCAAACAGCGCTCTGCAATCCGGCCAAAGCCGGATTCCGAGGGCCCTGGGGTTAGCAGCTTCAGCTAGGCAGAAGGGAAGAGGGTCCTTAATCCCGGCAGGATAAAGACACTGAGATGCAGGAAGATGGATGGAAAGCCCAGAGTTTGGGCTCTGAGTCCCGGATCCATCTCTACTTGAATGATCTTGGGCAAGTCATCACACATCCTTGGGCCCGTTTCCTCCTCCTTGATGTGGGGGTGATCTTTCCTCACCAGTCGACATCTCCGGGTAGTTGTGAGTTTCCAAAAGGGGCTTAGGTTGCACATACTCTTCCCAGTCCCAGGCACGCTAGGCTACCTTACCAGGGTGACCTGGGCTCTCCAGCTCCCACCCGGCAGAAATCCACCCAGAGGAGAGGGGGTGCTGGGTCCTAAACCCAGGCCTCTGCCGGCCGCTGATTAAGAGTGTTGAGAGAATCCTCCCTGGGAAGTTGGTCTTCTGGCCATTGCCTACCTATACGATTGGCCGCTCCTGCAGCCACAGCCTGGAGCTCGGACACCGCGGGAAGCGCACGTGCGCTCCCCGTTTCCAACCCTGTCGAGCCAGTGGGACAGGGTCCAAACTGCCTCGGACCAGTCAGGGCCACTCGCTCCCTCGGTTTCAACGTTGAACCCACCAGCCGCGCCGAAAACGAAACAATAAAGTGTAAGTTTGTTTAAAACCGCAAGACTGACTCTCACAGGAGCGAGCCTCACGCCTTGGAAAGCGTCCCTTGGAGATGGAAAACACTTTGATCCTGAGAGCTGTTAAGTTAAATACGCGACCTTCCCGCCGTGGCCCCCCAACCCGGCGGGTCCGGCAATGTCTGCGGAGTCGCCGGGACCTCAAGCTCGCAGAAACGTTCCACGCCTGGCTAGCCCCAGGATGTCTTTCGGAGAATCGGCGGTTCACCATAACCCTACACTGGTGTTTCAGAGGCTCCAGGGAAGGGTGGCTCCCACAATCGTTTCTTCAAGTGAACTGACAACTGTAAACAGTGACAGACCACTTGGGGGCACCGGCTGGAACCGGGGAGAGACGCGCTGGAGGTAACTCTCAGAAACCCCAGGCCCGCCCCTTTCTGGACGGTGCCTCCGGCCGGTGAGCAAAGCAGGCCAGCGGGGGCGTGACCTGGGGCCCAGTCCCAGCCCTCCGGCCTGACCCGCCTGTGACCCCTGCGGGCCGGACCGTGACATCTGAGTGAACTCTGCAGGGCCATCTCGCCAAGTTCAGCGCGCGCCGGGTCACAAGATGAGCAGGGCCTGCCGGCTGGAAATCGCCACAAAGGGGAAAAATGTTTTTACCCTATCTGCCATCGAGACTCGCGCGGGCGACCGGGGGAAAGGATTAAATGGGATAGTGAAGAGCACTAAAGAGCATCTTGAAGAGGGGAAGGGTCAGTAAATGCCCAGCCCAAGAAGAACTTTGAGCTAGAAACCTTGCCAGGCTTTCTTGGGTACTGGTGGGTGGGGAGAGGGCTTCGTTCGCTGGAAAACAAAATAATGTTTCTAAGATGTTTACAAAACAGACTGGTGCTAAGGCTTGGCAGGGGTGGGGAGTAGTTTTTTGCTGGTCGGGGAGGTGAGCTCCCGACTGGGGTCATCTGAAGCACCCCTCCCCCACTTTTCTCCCTTCAACACTTTCTTCCCTTGTCTTGAGCACTGATTCCCACCCCTTCGGTTCTAAACCTGCTGTACTCTCCGCTTGGGGCCCTTCTATCCCCGGACACCCCTGGCTGGTTCCTTCCAAAGTCGAATGCTACTCATTCCAGGCCCCAGCTGGCCCAGCAGAGCCGCCAGGCACTCTGGATGACACGCCTGTTTTATTCTTTCGAAACAGCTCTACCATCATCAGAATTATTCTTGCTCGTTTGTTAGTTTATTTACTCTCTTTCCTTTGAGAGCATACCAAGTCCAAGAGATTAAGAATCACATCTGCCCCTTCCTCAGAGAATCAGGAGAAGCAAGAGCTCTGATTTTCCTTGAAATGATGGGTTGATGTATCACTGGGAAGTCACAGTAAAACTGAAGCTGCCCTTTCAGAGGCTTATAGTTTACAGCAGATAAATCAGGTCTCTTGGAACCTGGGAAGTCCAGGCTTCTAAGAGCCCCGCCCCATCTATCTCTCCTCAAATCAGAATCAACCCCAAGCCCTGGTCTTCCCACCACCTCACCCTAGTGGAGCTTCTGGGCTAAGATGTTGTCTCTGCAGTGTCAGGAGCGCCCTGCGGGCAGGCCTCAGATCTACTTTCACCGGCTCTGTGGCCCTGGCGCCTGCCTGCAGATCCCATGGCGCCAGGGCCTGTGGTCAGCGGTGGGTGATGAATTGTTGCAGATGGGGGTAATGACTGTGTCAGTTGAGCTCAGAAGGGCCTGCTGCGTTCCTGAGCTAGGGCCCTGCCTAAGCCTGCTGCTTCCCCTTCCCTTCTGGCTCCAGGATCCACCTTAAGCCTAAGGTCAGGAGGGCACTTTCTGGTTCCTTCCGGTTCACTAAGGGGTCAGTTCAGGACTTGGCGGCAACTTCTCTGGCTCACCCATCATGTTCAACTGTCCCCAGCCTGTCCGAAGGTGGGCAGCAGGTTACAGTGTGTTTTTAGGAAAAAAGGAGGCTCTTGGTTTAGATTTAAGCATGTTGGGAACTTTTGTGTTGGAAAGGTCCAGAGCTTCCTTAGGCCAACCTAGGGATCACTATGAAAGGATAAAAGGCCAAGAGCTACATGGTGGCCACAGGCCAGAGACTGGAGCAGGGGGTAAGGGATGGGGTGGAGGCGAGCACTGGCTGAGTGGTCTAGTCTCTGGCCTCAGTCTCTCCTTGTAATGAAGGAGGTTGAAGCAGTAAACCAGGGTGTCCCTGCAGTCAGCTATCATCTTGGAGGTAATCTGTAGCTCAGTTCCCTGGGGCTAGGCTCAAAAGAGGTTCCAGCAGCCTGGGCCCCAGGCTGTCCAGTTCCTTGCCCCTCTCTGGGTATATGAAGGGCAGGCCCTTCCGGGGACGGGGTCTTTCTTGAGTCTCTGCCACCTCCATCCCACTTTCCCACCAAGGAGCAGCTGCCCAGATAAGCTGCAGCCTTCTCACTCAACTACTGCCAGGAAACGATTTCTCGGCCTTCCTGTTTTGGGTACAAATACCCCAAACCTCTCTGATTATGTCTCAACCTCCCATGAAAATAATCCAGCCTTAGAATCCTCTCGGTGTACCTATTCTCTCCTGTATAAATAGAGAGATTATATGCGTTCTTGAACTGGGAATTTTTCTTTTAAGAAATCGCCAGTAGAATCCGGTGCTGTTGATCCTGTTTAGAGCCCTGAAAGCGCCCGCAATTCTGGGTTTCTGCCGAGACAGGCAGAGTGGCCAGGGCGCACATAGCGGAGGCCAGCTGCCGGAGGGCCTTCCGTTGGGCGCCTTCTCAGTGTCTTCCGATGGCCCAAGGCCAGGCCAGAGATGCGCTCCTGGCGTCCCCGCTTCCTCGCGACAGTTACAGATCCTCCCTCATTCGACGGCCCAATCCACCCCATCTCCCCACGACCCGTGCCTCCTCCCCAGCTTGAATCCTAGGGAAAATGTTCCCACCATCCCTACTTTGAAATCCTGGGACGGGCATAAGAGACTTGGCCCACCACTTTTCCTCCCTAAGGGTGCGAAGTGCTGGAGGCACCGTCCCCACCAGCCAGGACTCTTCTCCAAGTGCGGTGGCGGTGGCTCACGAGTCTCCTCCCTCAGAGTCGGACACAGAGCCGCGTTCAGTAACCTTTTGGTGAATGAGAGCGCGCCGGACCCGGCACTGGAGAACGGCAGATGGGCGGCGCCGCAAGCGCGCCACAGCCGCTGGCCAAGCCAGGTTCCACAGCGCAGCAGGTCAGAGGCGTTGCCCATCCTGCGCCGCTGGAGACGCAAGAGGGTGGAAAAAGAGCCTTAGCCCGTCCACCGGGTGCACGATGGGCACGGTCTGCATGGCGGGGAAAGCAGGCGTGGCCAGTTCCCAGCGCGCCGTGCGCACCAGTTCCACCGCGAGCAGCTGGAGCACGGTCTGCGCCAGCTCCTGGCCAAGACAGCTGCGCGCACCGCCGCCGAACGGGATATAATGAAAGCGGCCGGCGGCGCCGCGCGCATCGTCGCCCGCAGTGCCGAAGCGCTCTGGGTCGAAGCCCTCCGGCGGGCTGCGGTACACCGCGGCCGTCTCGTGCGTGTCTCGAATGCTGTACATCACGTTCCACCCCTTGGGGATCTGGTAGCCCTGCGGGGAGGTGAGGAGACCCGGCTGACCACCAGGCACCCGGAAACCCAGCCCTAACCGATCCTTCACCCGCGGTTCATCAAACAGGCTTCCAAACAGGCAGGGACTTGCGTCTTAACCGGAAGCTAGGAGACCGCTTTGCATTCCCGTCTGTTTCAGCTCCTTCTCTGGTGAGCTGTGTGACGTTGGCTACATAATCTCTGAGTCTCAGTTTCTTAAGTGATCAAGTGAACAAAAATGCCCGCTTTGTTGTGAGGATTCGAATAACGGGTCTGGCATATGTATTGGTGGTAAGTGTGTTCACTATTTTGTCTGTCTTCTTCTCACATTGCTGCTGCTGCTGCTAAGTCGCTTCAGTCGTGTCCGACTCTGTGCGACCCCACAGACAGAAGCCCACCAGGCTCCCCCGTCCCTGGGATTCTCCAGGCAAGAACAGTGGAGTGGGTTGCCATTTCCTTATTCGAGTCCTTCATGTACCAGCTGCCTGCGTCAGAGCAACGCAAAGGACAGCTCCTTTAGGGTCATCTCAATTTTTCAACTCTTTACACTCAACTGAAAACTGCCTCTCTATACTCACTAGCCAAGAGCTGTACCTAACCTTCAGCTCCAGTAGCCACACTCTGAGAAGGTGCATGTAAGGATTAAACTGTTGGAAGGAAGCTTAAAATGATGAAGGCAGCTTTCATGTTCCCTTAGCTCACCTCTTCTTCAACTATTTCAACTATTCCATTTTTGAGAGGTCTTCCAGTCCCGACTATCCGGCTTCCTCTCTTGAACAGGCTTCAGGACAGCCTTGCTCTCAACAGGCAAATACTAAATCTTGGAATCACCAAGGTGTGCCCTCTCCTCTCTAGGCCTCAGTTTTCCCATCTGGAACCTGAAGGATGGCTAAGACCCCTGCCCCTATTCACTCTGGTGGTCCAGTGCTCTTCTACCTTGGTTTCCTTAAGTCTTGCACCCCAGCGCCACTCAATGATGTCTGAACTCCAAAATTCAGCATCCCAGACACTACTAATCACCTCACTAATCCACCTACCTTTGTCTGGACCATGCCGTTTGGTGATGTGTGGTCCCCATCTTAACTTTTCACTGCTCCAGTTCAAATGCCAGTTCCCAAAATGCTTTGGTATCATTCTGCTAGAGGTCACTCTCTTCTTCACACCAGTTTGTGATGAAGTTGCTGGCTCTGCCCCCTTTTCTCTCCACAACAGCACCTCAAGGGCAGAATCTCTTTCTCTTGTCCAGTTGCTAAGTCATGTCCAGCTCTTTGCCACCCTGTGGACTGCGGCATGCTAGACTTCCCTGTCCTTCACTATCTCCAGCAGTTTGCTCAAATTCATGTCCTTTAAGTCTGTGATGCCATCCAGTCATCTCATTCTCTCAAACTTTAGCATGCAATGGGGACACTGGCTGTTTAAGGTGGAGGGGAGAAGGTGCCCACTCTGCCTGGAGCTGCCCAGGGATAGGGCTGGGGTGGGGGGTGGTGCAGAGGCAAACACCCTCAGTTTGGCAGCGTTAGCGTTCCCCTCCCCCGAGTTAAAGCTGGAAGGTACCAAGGCAGCTTCCTTCCAGAGAGCAAACTGAGGCCCAGAGTGAGAAGGGAATTACCCAAGGTCATACAGAGATGGAGCCGGACCTAAACCTTAACTTTCTTGCACAGCTCACGCCAACCTGATCACTACCCATATATTAATAATCCCGCTTTCCTGGAACCTGGCCTCAGCCAGAACCCTGGACAGGTAGCAATGATTGGTCCCTTTATCTTGTGAGAGAGTCAGAGAAATGGACTACAGGACAGAGTGGGCGGTTCTTTGTGCCCTACCCAGCCTCACTGGCTGCAAGGGGGGTGCTGGGCGGAGAAAAGGATGATTTTATTCTAAAACTGGACTCTAATTGAGTTGACTACCCAGACCGCAGTCAAAATCTTCGCAGGTGGCGTTAGTGGTAAAGAACCCACCTGCCAATGCAGGAGACGCGAGACGTGGGTTCCATCCCTGGATTGGGAAGATCCCCTAGAGAAGGAAATGCAACCCACTCCACTATTCTTGCCTGGAGAACTCCATGAACAGAGGAGCCTGGAGGGCTACAGTCCATGGGATCGCGAAGAGTCGGACACGACTGAGGCGATTCAGCACACAGCCTGGGTTCCCTAACCTTGCTTTGCATCCCCAACCGCGGTTCCCGGGACATGTGATAAGATTCATTCAGCCCATTTTCCAGGAGGTCCGGAGAAGGGAAAAGGAGACAGCGCGGTCCTAACCCCTACCCCCACCTCCCAGCGGCCGGCTGCAAGGCGGGGCGGCCGGGCGGCGCACTTACGTCGAGCTCGAAGGTGCGCAGGGCTGTCCGATAGCCCCCGGACACCGGCGGCAGGAGGCGCAGCACCTCCTTGACCACGCAGCCGACATAGCGCAGGTGGCCCAGCGCCGCCAGGCTGAGGTCGGGCTCGCAACCGCAGTCGGGCGGGGGCCCCGCGCCGCCCCCCGAGGCCGCCGGCGCGCAGCCGCACGCGTGCCCCAGCCCCTGCGCCGCCAGCTCCTGCTGGATCTTGGCGATGGCTGCGGGGTGCTGCAGGAGTAGCAGGACGAGGGACGTGCTGGCACTGGCCGTGGTGAAGAAGGCGGCAAAGAGGAGCTCCACAGCTGACTCCTGCAAGACAGCCCAGGGGCGCTGTCTCCATAAGCCGGTTCCCGGGCTGTGGTGCAGGGGCCCCCACATTTGCCATTGCGCAAAGGCCAGAGCGCGGAGTGCTCGGCGGCACGATTACCTGGGCGGATCCAGGAGTAGACTGAATCCCAAGTCCGTCACTTGGGGAAACCACAGATAGCCTTGGGAGGTTCCCATAGATAATGCCAGAACTTTTTTGGTGTAGTGTTCTTAGTGCTTTAAGTGAATTAATTCATTGGATTCTCACCCGCATTGTGTGTGGCACAGTTTCTGCCCGTTTTACTGAGGCTCTGAGAGGTGCCCGAGGTCCCTACGGTCACCAGGCCCAGTAGTCGTGCCAGAAGTCCAGCGCTCTTAACCATGCAGTGTTGCCAACAATGCAGCTGGCCGTCCTGACCGTGACTGCTGTGGAATTGACCAAGGCACCTGCCGCAGAAGCAGCAGCAGCCTGGCACCAAAGTGAGCATCGTGGTCCTCCTCCAGCTTAGTGGCGGTCCCAGTGAGTGACTGCACCTCTTCCCCGTCTGCACTGTCTGGAAGCTTCATCATCCAGGCCCCAGCCCTCACTGCCTGCCTGTGCCCTCCCAACTCCTGGTATGGTGTCTTCCTTCCTGGCAGCACCAGGTGTGTGTTTACACACTGATGGATATGATCACAGGGTGAATGTGGACCCCTCCTCTCCAGCAGAGGCTATGTTTGCTCGTTGTATAGAGTCTGGAACTGAATAGGTAGAATCTGCTTGTGGAATGAATGAGCTGATCCAAGGCTAACTGCCTCTTCTGGAGAAGATGGGGAGCTGGGACAGAGACCCTGGGGCTCCAAGGTCCTTCCTGACCAGCCAGAATTGAAGATTTCTGGCTAGTGGATCCCTTCCTGACAACCTGGACAGTGTTGTCATACTCTCCCCAGCTCTGCCAAGGCAGAGGGACTGTCCACCTCTTTCCGTACCACTCCCCTTCCCCCAGGACTCACCAGAGCCCTGCTCATCTACTTCTAACCCCTTGAGTCTTCCAGACTTCATAACCACCCAGAAGTCAGGAAAGAGATTGTTAGTCCCATTTTCAGAGAAGATACTCAGGCTGAGGCCCCACCCTTCAGTGGCTCGCCAGTGGGAAACTGAGTGCCAGAGAAAGGATGGGAGTTGCTTATGGAAGGGATGAAGTGCTTCCATTTCTAACTCTCCTGCCCCCTCCCCAGCCTCTCCATTCCTTTTTGGGTTCTCAAGCAGGTGGGCCCAGGGGTCATTCCAAAGCTTCCCCCCTTACTTTCACTGCAAGTGTTCTATGCATACATGGGGGAGGGGGTGGCAGTTTCTAATTCTCCAGTAGATTCTCAGTGGCAAAACAGACCAGTACCCAAGGTACCAGGTGCCAAGGTAGCTCATGGATGCGTAGATTTGGGGAGGAGAGGGGGCACTTCAAGGAACTGTGGACTTTGACCCTGATCCCTTAGGGTTTGTAGAGAAAAGGGGTGAAGACAGCGTCATAGGCCGGTAGACAGCAGAGGCAAAAGCATGAAGTGACAGAGAAGTGGGGAAGAGGAGAGCTGTTTGCTGCCAGAAGCTGTAAGGGAGGACCTAGGATTCATGCCTTCGATTGGCCCAAAGCCACAGAGGTAAGGGGTGCAGCTGAGCCATGACTGGCCCCAAGTCTCCTCTTTCCCTCACCCTGAGGAGTGTCTGTGGCTCCAAGTGGGGCCAAACAGGATGTTGCTCCGTTGTTCCAGGGATTCAGCCTGTGTGTAGAGAGAGACCTTCTATAAATGCAAAAGAGAGGAGGAGAAATCCGGCCACATACCTTCAGTTCCTGCACTGAGAGCTCATGGCCCAGTTCCCTAGTGCTGTGGATGATCCCATCGAGGGCATCGCCTGGCTCCACAGCAGCCTTGTCTTCAAGAAGCTTCTGTGCAATGGCCTCCTCCAGGTGCCGATGGAGCTGGTCCCGGGCCCGAATGCCCTGATGTGTGGGGAGAGAAGGGAGTTGGGGTAGGAAGGCAAGAGGGGGCTAGCCCTGGACACCTACCCCCCACATCTTCCCAGTGCTGGTCTGGCTCTGCTGAAAGCCAGCGTTAACAGATTCCCAGCTTAGCTCCACACTGTAGAAGGGACTCAATAAAGGCTCAGGAATTTGTCCATTACCCTCATACACCATTCTCTCTTGATGATCACAAGCCCCTCTTTGGAGCAAGGCAAACAGTTTACTGTCCTCCTAAGGGGAGGATGCTGAGGCTCAGAGACGTCAAGCAATTGCCCAGGGTCACGCAGCTTCAAGTGTCTGTGCTTGGCAGAGAAGCCAGCCTGGGAGTTAGCCCACGGCCCTTCCCCTGCATGCAGGGGCAGTGGGCACCAGTTCAGACAGGAAGGGACACCTCGATGTACTCAGGAAAGCTCTGGCTTAAAGGACACTACTGGATGTTCTAAACATTAGCCTTTGTAAAGGGATAGGCAGGAGGCTGGGGTGGTCCCCCAGAATTCAGGGAGCAAGCACAGTGAGAAAGCATCTGCCAGGGGAAGCATTTTGAGCACATCAGCTTCTTGTCGGGGGAGACGGGGATGGGGAGGGGTTGCGGGGGGGTGTTAAATCTTGCCTCTGCCCCTACTAGCTGTGTGATCTTGGGCAAGTCATTTAGCCTCTTGAAGCTTCAGTTTCTTCATCAATTAAATGAGAATAATATTTTGCAACTAAGATGATTAAATCAGAAAAATGTATCCAAGGCAATCGGTCCATATACCAGGTCCCTTTACACATAACTATTAATTGGGTGAATGAAAACCAGGACATTGGCACAGTAAGAAGCCCCGGATCAGTTGCTCTCTAAGTCCGGCCCATTGCTCTGAAGTTTGAAGAGGCCCTGGTTCTCTAATCCGGAAACTAGCGGGCCTGGGGCCGCGGGCGGTGAGCCGACACCCACCCCTCTCCAACCCGGGATGGCGCCGGCCTGGGCCGGGGGCGTGTCTGCGGCCCTTCTGCTCCCATCCGTTGCCCAGCCACGGGGCTTCCAAAGGCGCTGCAGGCCGGGCCTGGAGGCGCCGCTCTGGGGAGGGGCCGGGGGACTGGCGGGGCTCCCGCCACCGAGACCCAACGTTGGGAAGCCCGCGGCTGCTGGGGCTGGAGCTCGTCCCGCCAGGCGTGGTCCAGAGAGGGTGTGTGGACCGCCCCGGCTCACACAGCGAGTCAGGACCGAGACCAGCCCCGAGGCCCACCGCCACCATGCCGCCTCCCCACACTGGGCAGAGCCTCCATCTCCCAGCAGAGGTGATGCCTATGGCGCACCAAGGGAGCCCCAAAGAGAAGGCCTGGGGCGGGCGGGGCGGCAGTACCTTACGCAGGCCGCTGAAAGGCACATCGAGGGGCAGCGAGAAGAGGTTCTCCACGAACTGCTCGAAGGTCCGGGCCAGCTCAGAGCACTGCGCCTCGTCTAGCCGCAGCCCCAGCAGGATGCGCGCGGCCATGCGGAAGGTGAGCGCTTTCGCGGCCTCATAGACAGCGACCGGCCCGCGGGCCGCGCACCAGGAGCGCACCTCCCGCCGCAGCGCCCCCTGCAGGCGAGGCACGTAGCGCTCCAGTGCCGCACGGCTGAACGCTCGAGCCAGGATCTGAGGGGAACGCACAGGGTCAGCCCTGGCAGCCGTCAGGTTTCCTCTGCTCCACGACTCCAGCGGAGCCAAGAGGCCAATTTCGGCCCCTTCTTCTTCTTCTAAGCGACCCGGACCCAAATGTGTTGGATTTTGCTCTCGCCTTTCCCTCTAGTTCTTGTCTGATGTACACAGTGCCTCCTCTCCATCCAGGCTCCAGGGGCCACCTACTCCAGGAAGTCGTCCTGGAAACACTGAGTTTGAATTTCCATCGCTTCTGGTATCAGAGTCGCAGAAGATCGAAGATGAAAGGATCCTTAAGCCCCAGTCCTGGCCTTATATACCGAACCGGAGAAGGTAAGGGACTACCAACCCAATGCCACCCACTTATCAGGGGCCCTGGTCAGGTTCACAGTGTATCCCTAACACCTCGCCCTGGCCTGGCCCACGGCAGCAGCTCAGAAACCGCGGGTCCGACATCCCGACGCCGCTTCTGTTTTGGGCTCACCTTGCGCCGCTGCCGGTGCGGCTCTCCAACCGCGCCGAGCAGTGTGTGCGAGCCCAGAAGGATGTGCGCACTCTGCGGCCACTGGCTGCGCACAAGGCGGTGCTCGCCGAGCAGGACTGTGCGCACGTTCTCGGCGCCGCTCACGCGGATCACTGGCCTGCCCAGCAGGTGCGTCTTGAACACAGTCCCGTAGCGCTCCCTGCGGGAGCTGTGGAAGCGCGAGCCCTGCGAGCCAGGAGCGAAGAGGGATGGGGCTGCTGGGCCTCGGCTGCGAAACTAGCCCAGGCATCCCAACTGCCTCTTGATAAAAACCTCCTGCTCCAGGCTGGCATCTTATTCTTTACAAAACATTCTCAAAGGGGCCTCGCGACTGACTACCCCACGGGGATATACATGCTCCCGTTCCCATTGGTGAGATGAGGAAACAGAAGCTTGGAATGCGGACCTGAGTGCCAAAGAGCTCAGGGCTGAGACGCGCCCCTGACTCCCGATTCAATGGTGGCAGGACGTAGGGCTCTAGAACCCCCTGTTCATCCCTGCGTGGCGTCGGGTCTTAGGTTAAGCTGGAGAGAACGCCAGTGACACATGGTCCCTTCGAGGGTGAAGCTGGGTAGAGGGGAGGGCTGTATATGCTCCCTGGAGCCCTGGGCGACAGGAAGAGAATGGCTACGAGCCCTGGGAACCTTCAGAGGTAGTGGGGGACAGAGAAGAAGGGCCATATCGGGGTGCGGCAACGACGGACTGCTCACCTGAACTAACCAGTGCAGCGTTTCCCCGAAGAAGGGCCAGCCCATGGAGCCTTTGGGCAGGGGCAGGGCAGAGGCTCGGTCCCGACTCAGCGTCCAGCGGAGGGTCCAGAGGTGCTGCGCCAGGCTGAGGAGCAGGCCCGCGCCCAGGAGCGCGGTGCCCACCGCCCCCAGCACAGACAGGCAGCTCAGCCCCCAGGGTAACATGGTGAGCCTGCGGGGGCTGGGCCGCTCCAAGCGCAGGAAGCGCCGGAGCTGCGGCGCGCAGTGCTCACCTGTTCTGTCCGGAAAGGGCCCGGGGCCTGGGGACCAAAACTGAGATTTACCAGGGGCTTCGCTCTACAAGCAGAGGGGCAGCGGAGGATCGCAGTGACCACGCGCCCTTAGGGAACGTGCCTCCATAGAGACCCGCCAGCTCAGGACTTTCTCCGGAGTCCGATGGCTCCCGGGACAAAATGCCACCTCCTTGCCGGGGTGCGGGCTGCCTCAGGAGCGCTCGCGCCGAGCACCTCCCACCTCCCTAGGTCAGCACTTCTTCGATAGAAGCAGCGAGGGAGGGCAAAGAAAGGAGCAACTCACCGGTTTGCCAACCAGGGCTGCGCTCACCCGGGTTGTGTAGACCCCCGCCCACCTCTCTCTTCTCCAGCCTTTTAACCCTTCTCGGCCTACCCAGGCAACATTTATATAGACACTGGATTGCTCCCTGCGGATTGATCCCGATCCACACGACGTGACGCGCCTCTGCATATTTAAGGCGCTCCACGCAGGGTAATGATTGGAGGCGGTGGGCAGCGGCGTGCTCTCCGGGGGGCTAGTGTGGGGAGTGGCAGCTGCTGCTGCGCTACCGCTCAGCCGGTGCTGTGCCCGAGGCAGATCCTCGGGCGGGGCCTGCGGTTTCGCGCCAAGAACTTCCCGACTCCAAGCAGGAGCTCGGCAAGTGGACTGACCTAGCGCAGGGAGCTAACGGGGGTCTTACTAAACTTCCAGGTGCCAGTTCCCACGGCACTCCAAGGCTAAAAGGGATAGGGGTTCTCCCTTTTGCTCTGCTTTTATTTCAGGGAAATTGCGGTCTTCGATGCCTGCCTTGGCATCGCAAGCGCCTACAAAGGATGGCCCGGGTTGCGATTCTTCGACATCCCCTCCCTTCCGAGGTCTCCGGTCCACCACTTCCAGAATCCTTCAAAAGGGGGTAGTGTCACTGCTGCCCAAAGCTTCACGGAGACCACCCCTCCCCCATCCCCACGAGGAGCAGATAACCCCGGGCGCCCTTCGGGTCTCGAGGACTAAATTCACCGATCCCTCCCGCTTCGTATCCTTCCATCTCATCAGGCTAGATAGTTGCTTTTCGGGATTTTTGTGGGGCCCTAAATGCCCAGGACTCGGGCGTCCTAGTCACTACGGCTCAACCCGAGGGGTGTGCGTGTTATGGGGCGGGGTGGTGGTGGGGATTGCCGGGTGCTTGTTTCCCTGAGAAAATTAAACTCCTCAAGACCATCGCCGCTGCGAACCCACAGTGGTCTGCTCCAAACAGTGCAAAGGCGGCGTCTTTCTCTCTGAATCCGGGACGCCTCAGCCCAAGCCGGGGAGATGTCCCAAGTGCCCTGGAGGGCTGGGTAAGGCACTCGAGGGCCACCGCTTTCCAGTCCTCAAAGAGAACTAGCAGCTCGCCGTCTCTAGTAACTTCCAGATTGTATTGTATTGTACCTAGAAGTAACCATGTTTTCCATACAATATTTTTTAAAACGTTAAGTACTTTAGGATTAGAGACGGTCAAGAGAATGCTTGTTTTCTTCGTTTTGGCGATACTCCCATTCCAGTAACTAAGAAAGCAGTTGTTTTAAATCAGGAAACTCTAAACAGATGCAACAGCAATGAATTTTCAGCAACTTGCTCAACCTTTTTAATATTTAATCACAAAATCAAGAAATGCACATAAATTCTTTACACTTATTTTACAGAGTCAAATATAAGTTTCTTACAGGCATAAATTCTGAAAATGCAAAAGGATTATTCAGCATAAATACAATGAAGACAAAGTAAGGATCAGATTGATATTACCATTTGGACCACAGTAATTTACACAGAGTAAAATGTACATTCGTTTTAGGTTTTCCAGAGTTCATTTTGGTTTGGCTTGTTTCCACAATAAGGATCCAGCACTGAGGTCTGCTCCTTGAAGACAGTAACCTGACCCTTGTGGTAACTTCTATGTGCAGGAGTATGTCTTTCCCAGCACAAGTGGTACCTGAAGTGGTTAGCCCCACTGAATCTCTGTCCTCCTAACTTGAACCAAACCAAACCAAATAAATGGGGTCAGCTACAAACAATATAGTTAGAAATATTAACCCTGCTGAAGAGGAACAACATTGCATCTTCAGAAAATCCAAATACCTTTTCTTCATATTCAGATTAAATTAAACCACCCAAGTAGAACAAGTAATTCACATTCTTACTGGGTTAAATTAAGTTCGATTTCAGGTTCCTTTAAATATTTGTCTATTTCCTCCCTCAGCATCAGCAGGATTAGACAATTTAATCTACTTAAGTACTAGTGAGGTGAAAATTAAAGCTAAAAGTCAGAAAATGTCAGGGAAATGTCATACATGATTGCATTCCAAAACCAGATACTGGGAAGAAAAAAAATAACCAGAACAACCATTGAATTCTAAATAAAAAAACACCTGTAGAGGCCTAAGTTCTTCTAATGTATTTACATAGTTTCATGTACAATTTTTATCTGATTTATATATTACAGTTTTGCCTTTTTTCCCTCGAAGTGAAAAAAATTAATGTCACATTTTCCATATATAAAATAGTATTCAATTATTTAAAAATCCATACAAATGATATTTATAATTCTTTCTTGTTTCTAAGCTCTCATCAGTGTCTTTTCTCTATTGTATTTTTTAATTCTGCAAACAGTTTTTTGTATCATGACCAGTGCCCGTTAGAGATCAATGCTGAGTCACGGACTTGGTGTCACTGAGTGGAAGCGATGTGAAGGCTACGTGTGTTGGGACATACCGTTCACCAGACTTCTCAGCTGTTTCACGACTGTCTCTATCAACTTCTGTTTGTCTCGGTCATTCTTCCTGAATTGAGCAAATATATTGTTCTTTTTGCTAGTATCCTTCATCCTAGGAATGTATGTGAATGAAGAAGCTTAATAAAAGGAATTTAAAAGGTATACTGTAACAACTAAAATAACCTGGCATGCTCTGGCTTATCTCACAGTAAATCTATGCTTGAAAAATATACTTCAAAGAAAACAGGTATTACTAATAGAGTTACAGAGATAAAATAGCAACCACAGAAAATATTGGCAGCTTTATTTTGCATTCTATATGAAATGGTGTTTTTCATGAGTATATAAATCTAAAAGCATGTTTTCTTACATGATACTATTTTCTAATATCATTCCATAAAGTATGATAAAATACGCACCCTCTACGGACTCTGAAAATCACACTCATAGCAACAAGGTGAAAGGAAAAATAACAATAGAAAATTTAAAGCAGTAATTTTTTTTTGCCTCAGTGGTGTTTCATGGCACTGTAAAACAATTTATTTAAAAAAGTTCCTTGTGTCCTTCTCAAATAAAATACACCACAGATATTTTGAAATGTGGGAAAATAAGACACTTTCAACACAAAAATTGAAATTTTTAATAGTGATATCTGAAATATGATACAGAGAAAAGAAAACATGCTGCATAATGAGAAGGAAAAGTAACACCAACACTTGTGTTTTGGACAAGATGCACCAGTAAGTGTTCTGTTACTTCAGATTTTATAATATTATTTTTTCAAAAGGCATACTTCTCTACCTGTAAGGAATCCAAGCCCATCATGGTAGGCTTTAGATAGCCCTGATGGCAAACTGATTCTAGTCCCTTTCTAAAGCTAATTAAGTCAGATATTGAGGACACAATAGGAAACATGTTTAGTTCATATCAACACAAACAGAAATCTCATAAAAATCTATACCAATACTGAAAGCAAGGAAGAAGGAGGCTTATATTTTGGTCATTAAAATGAACTGAACTTTTAAGCTCCACATAGACATTTCTCTTTTGATTAAAAATCTCCAGTTCTTCAATTATCACTGAATTACAAGTTGCTAAAATGATATGCGAAGCTTTCAGAATATACTCACTTCTCCAAAAGAGTAAGGGCTGTGTTTGGATTCACCCGAAGGTACTTAGATGCTGGCTGACCATAATCAGCTAGATAAGTAGACCAATCCCAAACCATAAACAGGTCGAGGAGCTGAGGAAGATGGGAAAAATGTTACAGCAATTTTTGACTATTTATCCACAGCTAATACATAAAGTATATGCTACTCTTGATCCATTTGAATATAACCTGCTTCTTAGATGGAACAGAATAACCAATCTTATTTTTAAAACTTCATTAACTACATTTTATAACCAACATAATGTATAGTGTATCTTTTCACTTTTGAAATAACTAAAATTGTCAGGGGTTGCCTTTCTAATAAAGTACTTCATTGCATTTTCAAATAATTACAAAATAATGAAAACCCTATTATATAATTACTTTAACACTTGTTCTGATGTATAGAGATTTAATCTTTACACATTATTTGGTTCATACTCAGATTTAATTAGTAAAGGTTGCTGCTAACTGAAGAATTTTAAAGAATTTAAATTGAACCTTTTTTTTTTAAGAGGTTAAGTATGTTTACCTTTCAAAGAAGTCGTTTACACCTTGACTTTCCCAAAGTAATTTAAACCAAAAAGCTCAGATAATCTCAATGAAGTGCATTAAACAACCTCTGCTGGATTCTCCCTGGTGATAGATCCTCAGTAGTGTTATGAAATGAGGCCTTCAGGACTCAGCTTGTTAACTCTAGGCAATCATTTTGTATAAACAAACAATAACAAAAAGGAAACCTTCTTGTTTTCCATAGTGTTTTAAAATTGACTATTTGCTTTATAATCTCCATTTAGAATTGTTGTCAAATATAGAAGTAATCTTTTAAAAGCAATGCCATGCCTAAACCAAAGCACCAAACTCCTTATCCAACTTTAAAACCCTAATCCCCTTTAAGCCATTTAAGACCAACTTCCTATCCCCATCTGAACTGTTTCAGAAAGCTAAATGCTTTACTTACTACCTTCCTTCAGTTTTTATATTATTCTTTCTTTTTGTTTTAGCTCACTTTACAAATAAGGGGTGTGCTGGTTTTGCTTTCAAATGAAGTATTTGTATTTACTCATAGAATACATGAGCCAATTCACTGACTCTGAGAGAAAACTTCCGGGCTGGTTAAAAACTAGAGAAAAGTTACAAGAAACTAGATCTTCCTTAGGAAGACAGTGGATTTGTTTGACTCTTTCCCTCTCTACTAATTAGAGACTTTCTTGTACAAAGAAGAAAATTCTATAATGAAAATGTTTGCTACTAGTATGAAAAGGCACGCTATTTTTTCTTTCAGACAACATTCTAGGCCATACCAAACGTTAAGAAAGACACTGGTACAGAAACTTCACTGAGGCAGTGTTAAAAGAATACACTGAAAAAGAAAAGGGAAGTACTCCAAGTTCTGTGTAATTTTTTACTCTTGCTAAAGCAACATTTCCCCTTCTTTCACAAGGAGGAATAGGTACCTTCTACACTCTGCAATGAAAATATAAATTAATATAACTTCTCTAGAATGTGAATTTGCATTATGTATTTAAGAACTTTATAAAAAATGGCCATTCCCTTTGACTCCGTAATCCGACTTCTAGGAATCTAACTTCAGTGAACAATAATAAAGGTAGATAAAATTTTATCAACAAATATATTAATCTCAAAAATGTTATTTGTGTTATCAAAAATTGAAGAAGAAAAAAAACCACTGAAAACAGGTTAAATCTCAATGTTAACAGAAGGGCTAAATAGTGAGGTATATCTATCTATGTATAGAGTGGTTATTCAAAGCAATGCTTACACAGAATTTTTAATAACTTGGGAAGAAGCTTATGATAAACATTACTAATAAAATCACATAAAAACCCATCAAAAGAGATTGGAATAAAATTTGAGAAAATGTTAAGAATAGTATGGTGAAATTATGGGTAACTGTGATTGTCTTTATTTTCATAAGGTTTACATACATACTTTATTTTCCCCCAATAAATTCCAATAATGAATTCCCCTCACACAGTTGTTAAAAGCCTCATTTTGAAGGAATCCTCTTTCAGGTATGCATTTGTGTTTGCTCAAGTGTGTGTGGGCATGCGCACAGTCAGCAGAAAGTAACCACTTCATGTACTGGCTGCAGATTCTCTTTCTTTCAGAAAAGCAACAGCAACATGACCTTTGGGATTTGGAAGAGGAAAAGGCCTTAAAATAAGGGCTGATCTACCCCCAGGTGAGAAAGGAGGAGCCCATTTAATGAATTTAAAACCTACACCAACTCCAACTGTGAGTACAGAAGTGGTTCTTTTACAGCACAAAAACAGACTTTCCTAGATAAAGAAATACTATGCTCTTTTCTCACAAGGTGAGATACGCATATGCAAAGTTTTTATCGCTAGAAATTTCTTTAGAAATTACAGGAACCACAAAATTTAACCTAACTGCCTGTTGTTGTTCAGTCACTAAGTTGTGTCTGACTCTGTGACCCCATGGACTGCAGTAAGCAGGTTTCCCTGTGCACCATCTCCCAGAATTTGCTCAAACTCAAGTCCATTGAGTCGGTGATGCCATCCAACCATCTCATCCTCTGTCATCCCCTTCTCCTCCTGCCTTCAATCTTTGCCAGCATCAGGGTCTTTTCCAATGAGTTGGCTCTTGACATCAGAGGCTTGATACAGAGGACAGACTTCCTCATTAGAAGGTATTGGGTCTAATGTTAATTCAGGTAAATGAACTTTGAGAAAAAAGCACTGCTTTTTCTGAATGGACTACGGGTGTCCTTCCATCCATAACAATTATAAGGTCCCTTTTCACTTTTTAAAGTACAGTTCTTTTGAGATGAAAGATGTAACACAAAACTAGGGCATTATTCTTGGGTCCTACCTAACACTATGCTGGGTCAGGTTCATGGACTGAGTCCATTTCTACAAGCTGCTACCTGTGCCTATTTTGACCAAGAAGCAGGATCCCAGGTTTCTGGGATGGTTTAAAAACATGACTGCTCTGGAGCCAGAGTGTGACAGGAAGGGATGAGGAAACTGAAGTGTTGCCACCGACTTCTTCACTCTACACAGTCACTGCTTTGGGAATGCCTCTCACATTCGTTGTGGTTTCACAGGATGTACTCGGTCCTTAAGGAAAACTTCACTTCTCTGTCTCAAGTTTTGCTTCCTTCAGATGGCAGTACACAAATAATACATCTGTTATTAATCACAAAAAATCTCCCTCAGTCTTGTAAATAAACTGTGAGACATGGTCTCAACAGGTGAATTTATTAGTTAACACATATAACTGAAATTCAAAGATGTAGATCAAACATGAACAAAAACAAAAATCTCCCCTAGATTATCCACAAGCAGTTTTACAATTACTTATTAAAGGATAAAGTCAGGCATATTATAACAAAAATTGGTATTAGGTTCTAAAAATGGGTTTGTTCCAATAGTCAAGTAAAGTAATTCCATCTTAAATCCTTTGGGGAAGTAAGCAAAGTATGGATCATACAAAAATGAATAGCAAAATAACGTGCCTCAGTTCTATTTCATCATGATTTATAAGATTACCTAAAATTAGTAACCTAACTTTTTTATTTTTACCAAGGATTCAAAAACGCCCTTCATAACTAATCTGATAATATAAGGTGGATTTATGCCAACTTTTTAAAGTGAGTTATACATTTCACTTCCTCAGTGATTCCTACGTATGTCCAGCAAACAAAAAGATTCGGCTTAAGAAAAGAAATGGTTGCATGGGTGGTCCATTTATATGCTCAAAATAGTTGAGAATCACTTCAGAATCACTGAAGAGTTAGTCTGTGTCGAAGCATTTAGCCTGCTGACAGTTTCCCATCCTAAATTGCACTCCAAATCTACACCCAAGAAACTTGGGGTCTCAGACCTGTTGAGATCACTTTGTGCAAAGGACACAATGAATCTAGGCCGACTTAAAACCATTCTATGGAACTCTTGAAGTGACTTTTTGCCTTTGTAAAAGTGAACCCAGAGTGCTAGGTCATTTTCTCCTTGAATCTGGTTTAGCTTTCTTTGTTTTGGGTCTTTGGGTTTTGCTTTTGAAGCACCTCAGGGGCAGTGACCCAAGGCAGAAGATAAATAAAGTTAAGCCAACCTCAAGAGAAAAGCAATTGGGGATACCAGGTTTGCTTTTGTAAATGTGAACAGTGATCTGGGGGCTCAGGGTCAACCTTAGTCCCCCAAATTCCCCTTTCCAAACACTAAACCCACCTGGGACCTCAAAGTTGCTTTGCAGATTCCAAAAGTAAACCAGGAGATCATTTTTCCTTTGCTTCCAAAAAACAAAGCCAAAGCAAGGGTTCCTAGAGTGCTTCAGAGACTTAAACGACAACAAAAATCCTAAACCAGAATGTAGCTTTAAGGAAGAAATATGAGTAATTGGGCACTGGGGATTCAAGAAAAATGGGTTTTATTAAATTGGCCACAATTGGGGAGGGGGAATACAGGTACTTTTTCTAAATAGATGTTGAAATCAAATGATGAGCTCCATATGCTTTTTAAAACATGTGGCTTTTACCCCTTTCCAGCTATCTGAAAACACATTTGGAAAATTCCACACGCCACACAGAAAAGAATTTTCAGTAGCAGACAGAGGGGGCTTGGGCAAAAACTAAAGAAGCAGTGTTGAGCTTCTATCCACTTCATTTTTTGCCTCCAGGTGTTCACTGCTCTCGAGCTGCCTTTTGACTCTCTGATACACCTGACCCCTAACCCATGCCTGCCCTCTTCAAATAGTCCATCTGCCAAACCCACTCTCAGCCAGCCTTTCCACTCCTAACTATGTGAGGATCAGGAGCAAGGTCTGAGCACATTGTGGCTTAAAGGCATTCTTCTCTTCAAGTCACTTAACTCCAGTGAACTGCACACAGAAGAAGCAGAATGTTCCTAAAGTATTTCTGATGATAAGCCAAGTAGTAGTCCTAGATAACTACTAGTTTGGTTTGGAATTTGGGGAAAAAAGAGGCAAAAGGAATTTACATCATCAGATTTATACACATCTGTATTTACTTTATCTTGAATTTCTTGGTCACTACCATGGCTAAAAGACCATGCAGATACATATATGTGTTTGATTTTATGTGGTAGATCATGGCATCTGGTCCCATCACTTCATGGGAAATAGATGGGGTAACAGTGGAAACAGTGTCAGACTTTATTTTTTTTGGCTCCAAAATCACTGCAGATGCTGATTGCAGCCAGGAAATTAAAAGACGCTTGCTCCTTGGAAGGAAAGTTATGACCAACCTAGATAGTATATTAAAAAGCAGAGACATTACTTTGCCAACAAAGGTCCATCTTGTCAGGGCTATGGTTTTTCCAGTGGTCATGTATGGATGTGAGAGTTGGACTGTGAAGAAAGCTGATCGCCGAAGAATTGATGCTTTTGAACTGTGGTGTTGGAGAAGACTCTTGAGAGTCCCTTGGACTGCAAGGAGATCCAACCAGTCCATTCTAAAGGAGATCAGTCCTGGGTGTTCATTGGAAGGACTGATGCTAAAGCTGAAACTCCAGTATTTTGGTCACCTCATGCAACGAGTTGACTCACTAGAAAAGACTGTGATGCTGGGAGGGATTGGGAGCAGGAGGAGAAGGGGACGACAGAGAATGAGATGGCTGGATGGCATCACCAACTCGATGGACATGAGTTTGGGTGAACTCCAGGAATTGGTGATGGACAGGGAGGTCTGGTGTGCTGTGATTCATGGGGTCGCAAAGAGTTGGACACGACTGAGCGACTGAACTGAAGATTAATTTTATCAAGTAATACATGGTTAATAATCAAATGGGGCAGATCATAAAACCAACAGTGCACTATCCTACACTTTCCATTCTCAGACACAGTCATGTTAACTCCTGTTTTAATACTGGTGATTACCTCAATATTTTTAAATATACTTATTTTTCTTGTTTTTATTTATCATCATACAGTTAGCATATATGAGGATTTATCTTACTTATACTACCTTCCTATTTTTGATAGTTATAACAATTTTTCTCTATTTTTGCTTTTATAATTTTAATACAATTAAACTCCTGTTTCTTCTTGTATCACCTTAAAAATTTTTTTAACAGTTTTGAGATGTATTTCATATATGGTCCAATTTATCCATTTGAAATATACAAACCAGTGGTCTTGAGTACAGTCACAGAATTCTCCAACCACCTCAATCAATTTGAGGACATTTTTAAAACCCCATACCCATTAGCAGTCAGTCTCCAAAGTAGAGTCACATAACATGTGTTTTTTGTGTGTCCAGTTTCTTTTACTTCACATAATATTTTTAAGGTTTATCCATGTTGTAGCAGGTATCAGTAATTCATTCCTCTTTACTGCCAAATAACATTCTGTTATATGTTTATACCACGTTTGTTTATCCATTTATCAGTTACTGAACATCTGGCTCATTCCCATTCAGGGGCTATTATGAATAATACTGCTATGAACACGTTTTTGGGTGGACGTGCGTTTTACTCTTGGGTATATATCTGGGAGTAGAATTGGTTACAGAAACTTTTAAGAGGATCTTTTGACTTTCCGTTTAGTAATATAAGAATATCAGCACCTTATATAGTTGAGTTTTAAATAATTCTTTTGGCAATTGGGGTTTAAAATATTTATATTTAAACTCACATAGCAAACGATATTTAACTGAAGTTTCCTAAAAAGTTCTTTATGAATCCACAGATATTAGTAAATTATTATGAAGAATTTTTCTGGACTTTCCTGGCAGTCCAGTAGTTAAGACTTTGTGCTTCCACTGCAGGGAGCATGAGTTCTATCCCTGGTTGGGGAACTAAGCTCTTGCATGACATGAGGCACAGGTCCCTCCCCCCAAATAACTTTGTTATCTTCTACTTCTAAAATACAAAAAAACCTAGTAACTAGCCAAATAGAAAAGAAGATTTCAGATATTTTGCTCAAGCAGTTGAGTGTGGTTTTGGTTTGTATGCTGCCTTCACATATATACGTGGCTTGTTTTTCCTCATGAGTACGTTGTTCAGTTGCCTCATGTTGTGAGGTGAGTCACACCGAGTGCTAGCACTTACCCAATTACCCAAACCAGAAATCTGGATTCACTCTGCTTTGAATCTTCTCTCTCACAACTCCTGCACCTTATTTATTGCCAAATTAGGTCAACTTGATGTCCTAACTATTTTTTTCCTAAATATTTCTTGAATTCACTTGCTATCTACTTTCCACCACTGCTATTACTACTGTCCTCGATTTAGATATCAGATTCTGTCCCCTGGGGCCTTTGGTCTTGCTTATTCCCTCTGCCTGCTCCGCAGGCTCCATCAACCTCCACACTGCTGCCAGAGAGAAGCAGCTAAAATACATATCTGATCATACCATTCACTTGCCTAAAACTTTCAATGACTTCCCGGCTCCTACAAGATAAAGTTCCAGTTCCTTAACATGACATGCAAAGTGATCTTTTGGCTTCTTCTCCTGCCTTGGAATTTAGGCTCCTAAACAAGGAACTACTCAGAGTTCTCTTAAAAACCATGATGATCCCCCACAAAATTGTCATTTTCTTCTCTGAGTCCCTTTCTCCTCCTTCTTCACCCAGGGAACTCTCACTTACTCCATACAATTTAAGTCTGGATTCACTTCTCTCAGGAAGCCTTCCCAGACCACCGTGGGTTAGCTGTTCTCTTTCATGTGTCCTCACATCCCCCTTCACAAAATCTCTATCACACTGTTTTTCACACTATGCTGATATCACAGTTACTATGTCTGTCTACCCACTAAAGAATCAAATATCAATAATTCCTTCTGTAGTCTGGATGATGCATGGCTAATTCAGCCCGACTTTTTCTTATACGCTAGTAGTGAAGCCTTTTCTCCTTCCTATCAATGTACTTTGTAAGTGCCTCAAAGCCGGTGACTTGTTTTCCTTAACATCTGTACCTTCACATTTGGCCCAATACCTGGTATATAACAGGAACCAAGCAAATGTTACCTTTTGACACAGAGTTTATGTCTATGCAGAGCCCACATCATATATACTAATAAGATAGCTATTTTATCATTTACTTTACTATTTATAATCAAGACAACTCTGAATTTTTAGTAATGCCTTATATTATTCTGAAAGCCAGATGTCCTTTGATTTAATCTGTGCTATAGAATATAGTAAAATATTTCATAACCAAAGTTCTGCTCCTGAGATTACCTTTTGTAATCAGTGATGCCACAATCAAACATGCTAAATAAACATTCCTGGGTCATACCTTTAATTTTCTATCCGGATTCAGTACATCATCTGCCACACTTATATAACAGGGAGTTATGTAATGACTTTACCAATGAAGCTCAGACTTCCAATACTAAGGAAATCAAAGCTTGAAACTCATGATGTGAGGTGTTCACTAAACTTTTAGTTCTCTATGATGAGTCATTCTGTCATTGCAGCTCTGAAGAAATAAGATCTGCTAATATGAACTAAGAGTCAGACACGACTGAGCGACTGAACTGACCTGAATATGAACTGACTTTGGAAGAACTCAAACAACAAAGGAAAACAATATGGATCAGCCAATGAAGAAGAATTATATGCCAATGTGTCTTCACTCCAGGATATAGTAGTTGCTCAAATGAGAGAAGCTGGACTGGGCTGGGATTTCTTTAAGTACTCCTGTAGAGTACACATTAAGAAGAACAAGAGGGAGAGGATAACCATTTTTAAAATTTTTAAGAGTCTAAGTGGCTACTCCTCTCCTCTCCTCCCCATGGTTGTGTTTTAAAATAATGCAAATGAAAACTTGGAGACACTAATAGCAGGGTTAATTTAGCCTTAAACGTAATTAGTGACGTATGTTTTACTATAAAATTTTAGCAACTCAAATAATATATATTATTTATAATTTGTCACTAGTTATAAACACTGACTTTTGGCTTTTGAAAAAACAAAGCTAAACTAAAATTAAAACTAAATACTTCAGGCCCCAATACATATTATCATTCTATGCTTTGAAATGGAACTCAGGCCATTTGAGACAAATGAAACACAACATGACCATTATATCCTAAACTGCCTCAAGAGAAAAGGGGGAAAGTTTCTATGGTAATAACTTAGCAGGCACTGACAAAGCAAATACCCCAGTTCTATTCCTTGCAAGAAATTTTTGGTGAAGTGGGGAAGTGAATATCAGATGTATGTCTCATTTGTTCAGCTTTCTGGAGATAAAGGTCTCTGTTTTATGTCCTAGAAAATATTAATAAATACAGAGCCTTTGCCAATTTGCCTTACATTCCCAAAGAATACAGAGTCTACTGTACTTAGCATGATGGAATGAGGAAAATACGGACCTTTGTGGTCTATATTAAAGACAAAGAATACTATAATATCTTGGTGAATATTTGTATGAATATTTAATGGAGCTTGCATCCTCATTCATTTTTTTCTTTCAAATCTTATAATAGATTTTGTAATTTTTACTCAACTTAAAAATATATGTATTTTTAGTTTTTATAAATCTAAAAGGCACTTACTTATGTTAAATAATTTATTAACCTCTAATTATCCAGGGGCTTCCCAGAAGGTTCAGACAGTTAAAAAAAAAACAAAACTGCCTGCAATGTAGGAGACCCAGGTTCAATTTGTATGACATGAGAGTTGGGACATGAGAGTTGGACCACAAAGAAGGCTGAGTACCAAACTTGATGCTTTCAAACTTGAGTCCTTTTCAGACTCTTGAGGGTCCCTTGGATAGCAAGGAGATCAAACCAGTCAATCCTAAAGGAAATTAACCCTCAATATTCACTGGAAGCACTGATGCTGAAGCTCCAATACTCTGGCTACCTGATGCAAAGAGCCAACTCACTGGAAAAGACCCTGTTGCTAGGAAAGATTGAGGGCAGGAGAAAGGGGTGACAAAAGGATGAGCTGCATCACTGACTCGATGGACATGAGTTTGAGCAAATTCTGGGAGATGTTGAAGGACAGGGAAGCCTGGCATGCTGCAGTCCATGGGGTTGCAAAGAGTAGGACATGACTTGGGGACTAAAAAATTATCCAGACCAAACTGTACGTAATTACCTTTTATCAGATATGATAATTTGCTCAATAAATGCATCGGAACACTTGCTGCTTAGTCTGTTTTCACAGATAAATTTGGTTTTTCCATAGCCCCAAGGCATAACTAAATATGAAAAAAAGAGGGGGCAGTTACAAAACTACAGGCAGAAGCTAATTCACGAAGGTAGTGGTATGTAGAAGGTTCCATAGTTTACTTTGGGACTGGCAATGCCTGAGTGCTTAGTTAGTTACAGCTCTCTGGTCACTCTCTAGGTAACTGGTAACTCTCTGGATAGGGTAACAGTAATAGCACTGTGATGTGAACTTCAAAGGGGCAACAATGCAAACTTTAAGATGCCCCTTAGTTAAGAAACAGCTATTGATAAATAGCTATTGGCATCATTTTCACTACAGGTTTTAGAGGTAAAATACCAAAGGAGAAACTAAATAAAAACAACAGGGGAAGGACTTACTTTCTTGGGGAGATAAATGCAGCCAGTGGAATTAAAGGGCTTGTGATCCAAGTCCTACAAGGCTTGCAGGATGCGAATCTGCACTATGGGGGTACAAAAAGAAATCCTTACCTGACCTCTGGATAACCTAAACAGGAAATTAGGATATTTCAAGCAAAATAGGCTGTGTCATCCTGTTAAGATAATTGTGTTTCCATTGACACTCTGCATAAACATCTTTACACTAGGCCATCGGAAAAAATTCGAGCCACAGCATCTCTTCTTTGTAATACATAAAACGGGCCTGGCCCAGTGCCCTCAACAGAGCTGAGGAGGTAAAAGTTTGCTGATAATTAGGAAGACAAAAACGGGGAAAGAGTGTTAACTAACAGGTAAGAAAGTTGGAAGCATTCTTTGAGTATTTACAGAGAAGTTGAAAATAAGTTAGTATTCTTTTTAAAAAGGAATTTAATTCTAAAGCAGAAGCTGGGTTAATTAAGAGAATAGTCAATGATTTTAAAGAATGATTCAACAAACACTACAACTTAAAAAGAATCAGCATTGCCCCCCCACAATAATTAAAAAATATCTGACATTAGGTTTCAGTGCTTAGGATGTTAGAAATCAGGTACCATTTGGTTTGGAAAACTCAAGCTCCTCCAATGTCTCACATAATCAATACTCTATGGATATGACTTGGTTTATTTGATCATATTTCACTTGGATAAGAAGTGCTGTTTTGGGATTTCTCTGGCAGTCCAGTGGTTAAGACTCTGAGCTTCCACTGCAAGGGGTATGGGAATTCAATCCCGAGTTGGGAAACTAAGATCCCACATGTCTCACAGCGTGGTCAAAAAAAAATTTTTTTTAATGCTTTTTCTTTTGACACCAACAGAATATTTATATCTATACCTTATTAAATTATCTTCCAAGTAAGTTTTTTAAAATCAGCTTTCACTTTGAATTAATTATTTAAGGTAGTAATAAACTCTAGATCTCAACTTCCTCTTTCATAAAATGAAGGGACTGTGTTTATACATGACACGTACTCTATTTGACACTAGCAATTAAAAGATGATGACCCAGTGTTTGGATTCAAGGAGTTCCTAAGTGTAATGGAAGAGATAATACAAACATAATTATGAACATGTGAATTACATTGACAGAGTTATGTGTAAGTTATTATTATTAGAGCCTTCTCTTGCTTAGGAGAGTGAGATGCAAACCCAAGAAATTATCTTAGATGGTACCCAAACTGGGTTTAATAAAGGAGTTAATCAAAAGAAGAGTGGTGGTTTTTCCAAACAGATGGGACAGCATGAAAAAAGGTACAAAGATAAGAAATAGTTTTGCTTATGGGGAATATAATGCACTTTACAGTGTTGCTGAACTGCAATACATGTAGGAAGTAGGTAGCACAAGATAGACTGGAGAAGGAGACAAGGGCTAGGTCATAAAAAGACATGCATGTCTTGTTTAGGAACTCTGGGTAGCCACTGAAAGATTTTACCCATGGGACAGAGAGAAGATAATGGATAGGTAGTAGGCAGATAGTTAGGATGGAAAGAAGAGGATGGGTTTGAGAAATATTTAGGAGGAAAAATCCCCAGGGCATGATGAATGACTAGGTGTGGGATACAGCAGTGGTGCCATCAATCAAAACAGAGAAAATGGAAAGAAGATCTGATCCAGAATGAGGGAAGATGATGTGTTGAGAGCTTTAACCACACAAGAGGAAAGACACACATCTCAGTGGAAATGTCCACCAAGCAACTGGATACAGCATTTCTGTCAGAGATAAGATGAGAATGGATGAGTTCACCCTGGTAAAGTATATACTGGAAGATGTCCTAAGAACAAAACCTCAGAGATACCAACAATCAGGGAGTAGTTGAAAAGAAAGTCACAAAAGAGACAGAAAAACAATGTTAAGAGAGTACAGTCTTTGAAGAAGAGAAAATTTGAGAGGATATGATCAACATTATCAAATGCAGTAGGAAGAACCAGTAAGATAATGGCTAAAAATGTCCACTGGCCTTCCCTGGTGAACACTGTTTTAGTTAGCAGTGTAGCAAAGCAGGTAAGATTGAAGAATCAATGAAAAATGAGGAAATAAGGATATAAACCCTTCTAACTCATTCTCTTAAGGAATCTGGGTGCAAAGCAGAGAAAAATGGGATCAGAAATAGCCAGAATGAGACTACAGAAGATACTGTCAGATTTCCCTGACAGTCCAGTGGTTACGACTCCATGCTCCCAAAGCAGGGGGCATGGGTTTGATCCCTAGTCAGGGGAGGTCCTGCATGCTCCTGGGGAAGCCAAACAAGATTCTCTTTCTTTCCTCCTCTCAGATAGGAAAGATCTGAACATGTTTTTAGGCTAAGGTAGTTCGGAAAAGGATAAAGCAGAGGAAAGGTACAGGAGTAATGAAACAAAGTCCCATAAAAAAGGAAGACAAGAGAGCCTTGAATAAAATGGCTACCTATCATCTGATTCTGAAGGAAGGAAAGGAAGATAAGTGCAAATACAGATAAACTGTGACTGCAAAAGCAACAGGGAGAGATGGACAGTGACGGTGAGGAATGAAGGAGGTCTAAGAGGCTGGAGCTTTCACTCAAGAGTGGAAGAACAATGATCTATAAACAGAAATGAGGACCTAGGAAAACATCAATTTCTCTTTCACATTGTGCAGCCCGTGGAAGAATACGTGGCCACCACTAGTGAACTACTACAGGGTTAGCATTCCCCTTAGAATTCCATAATTAGGTAGCAGAGAAGACATTCTGCCCCAGAATGAAAGCCGTAGGGCTGTTAACATTGGAATGAAGGTATAAACAAAGGGCTAGAAGAAGCGAGAGGGTACAGAGTAAACGAAACAACAGGGAATGAAACAGGAAACAGGCTGGGAGGTGGGAAGGCGTGGATAAAGAAAGCAGAAAGAGTAGGGAGAAAGTACTTAAATTTATTGAGCAATCAAATATTTAATCTTCTAGAAAGAAAGATGCATGCCTGGGAAGTGCCAGAAATGATAACGACCAAGACTCAGGAAGACTGCCATGAGGTTTTCAAAGGGCAGAGAGGCCTCTGAATGTGGATGTCTCAGGACTCTGAAGAGCAGCAAGGGCCCTGGCTAAGGCGAGAACTTCAAGGGGGTTTGGTTAGACTTTCTGAAATCTCTTTTAATTCTCAAATCTCAGGATTTCATGACCATGAAAATCACTGACTCACAGACTGAAGGTAACTGGAAGATGATCTGACATTTAAGAAAAGAGAAAAGAGTCAAAGAAAAAGAACTATACATTGTAAAACACTTTAGGGACTAAACTATCACTTAACATTTAGAACTAAGCATTGTAATGTATACCTAAGAAGGAAGTTCAGGCAAAAATACTATAATGATTAATTCTCAAATCAATTAATCCCTTCAGCAAATCACATCCTTTCCATATATATTAGCAAAAATTTTCATCATGACTGTATTATACATTTGGCTTTTAAGTCACTACTGACTTAAAAGACACTAACCTAAATTTATTTTAATATATGGTTTTATAAATATATGAGTGGAATGCATTCCTTCCAAGTGCTAGCTTAATGTTAGCAGTGTTGAGCTCCCTGAGCCATCTAAATTTGAGGATGGATGGCTCTACAGGCAACTGAGAACTTCCTAAAGTTTGGAATATGTACATATACCTAACCTGGGGGCTATGTCTGTTCTCACTTTCCAACCAAATTACAAGACCTTCAAGGGCAGCATGCTGCTGCTGCTGCTGCTAAGTCGTTTCAGTTTTGTCCGACTCTGTGCGACCCCATAGATAGCAGCCCACCAGGCTCCCCCATCCCTGGGATTTTCCAGGCAAGAACACTGGAGTGAGCTGCCATTTCCTTCTCCAATGCGTGAAAGTGAAAAGTGAAGTTGCTCAGTCGCTCAGTCGGGTCTGACTCTTAGCGACCCCATGAACTGCAGCCTACCAAGCTCCTCCGTCCATGGGATTTTCCAGAAAGAGTACTGGAGTGGGTTGCCATTGCCTTCTCCCCAAGGGCAGCATATTAATTAAGAGATATTCTCTTAATTCTCTTTTAGGGTACTCTATAAAAGCCGGTTGAACTGAACTAAATTACATTTCCTAGAACACTTTGAGAAGCAAAAGTTTAAGGACTGTTTTTTCTCTGAAAAAACACAGCCACAAAAGAAAAGCAGAGAAATTTATATACAAGTAAAAGCTTCTAATTAGGCCACTAAAAAAGATTTGCACAAACACAGCCTGACTCTCGGACGCCTTCACACATAGATTACCTAGAAGATTCTGATAGTCTTTACACAAAGTTCACTAATCACCAGTTCATTTTTATCTCTATTTCAGACCATTCATCATATTTGTGTATAACTTTCACTTGACCATATTCCAGTGAAGTGGAGACTTTTCTATACTTTATAAAAGAAGAAACTGAATTTCAGGGAGATTGTCTAGTTCAAATTTATATAAAGTAGGATTAGAATCTAATTTCCTAAATTTACAAATTAAGTACTTAAGTAACTTATTTAGGATGGTTTAATTTATACAAGATTTCCTTTTATTTGTATGTGTAACCTATCTGCTTTCAATAAAAAATGCTTGGTAAGGTTTCTCAGAACACTTCTGTAAGATTTCACATTAGATATAACAAATACAGTAGGGGCAACCTAGGTAATTTTGTTTTATGCTGCAAAAAGATCGTAACAGTGGCTATGGTGTTTCTGGTTATAGTATTCATTAGTATGTGAAACAAATAGTACATTATTATTTCTGACAAAACATTTAAATATTTAAACTCATAAATTATCCTCACAACTCAAAGAAATTGATAATTAAAAAGAAAAAGATTTCTGTTTAATAAAAGAAAAATTATTAGAGAAAATAATTTTTCCTTATAAATGAATAATTGGAATTTAGACAAAAATGTGAATTAATTTTGAGAGGAAGGATAAGGTTCCCTTTTGGAAAGCATCAAATACTGATTTTATATCTAATATTACTGGACATACAATATTTTTCAAGAGCCAGAATATCACTATTTTTTATTGATAGCAGACTATTCTAAAAATTTTAACCTATCCCTCCCTGTCAGTGAAAAAAACAGCAAGAATATCAATGATTTAAAAATTTAAATTTATGACTCTCTCTCCTTACATTATGCACTGGCTTATAATTCCCAGTCCAGGGGGACAAAGCCTTACTCAAGTAACACATTGAAAATGTACATCAAAATTAATCACACTATAATACTTACAGATAAGGAATATTCCATATTTGCCCAAATGCACACTTCCACAAACAATGAAAAAGAGTAAAGCAGATTCATATTTACCCATATGAAATAACATAGTATTGCATGAAAAATGCAAATTATAGCATATATGATCCATTCCCCCCAAAGAATTCTACATGCGTGCACAAAGTGGGTGCATGTGTGTGTGTTTAATGTGCGTTTTAAAAGGTCTACAGGGAAACACAGCAATGATTCTGAGAGACTGAAGAGGAGGAAAAACATGAGGCCCTTCTTCTTATACATTTCTGCTAAGTCACTTCAGTCGTGTCCGACTCTGTGTGACCCCACAGATGGAAGCCCACCAGTCTCCCCCGTCCCTGGGATTCTCCAGGCAAGAACACTGGAGTGGGTTGCCATTTCCTTCTCCAATGTGTGAAAGGGAAAAGTGAAAGTGAAGTCGCTCAGTCGTGTCCGACCCTTAGCGACCCCACGGACTGCAGCCTACCAGGCTGCTCCATCCATGGGATTTTCTAGGCAAGAGTACTGGAGTGGCTTGCCATTGTGTTCTCCGATACATTTCTACATGTTTGATTTTTTGTGTTTTAAACAGGGAGCATGTAATGTTCCTTTTCTGATTTTAATAACAGTAGATAACTATCAGTTCAGTTCAGTCGCTCAGACATGTTTAACTCTTTGCAACCCCATGAACCGCAGCATGCCAAGCTTCCCTGTCCATCACCAACTCCTGGAGCTTGCTCAAACTCATGTCCATCGAGTCGGTGATGCCATCCAACCATCTCATCCTCTGTCGTCCCTTCTCCTCCTGCCTTCAATCTTTCCCAGCATCAGGGCCTTTTTCCAATGAGTCAGTTATTTGCATCAGATGGACAAAGTACTGGAGTTTCAGCTTCAGCATCAGTCCTTCCAATGAATAGTCAGGACTGATTTTTTTTTAGGATTGACTGGTTTGATCTCCTTGAGAGACCCAAAGGACTCTCAAGAGTCTTTTCCAACACCACAGCTCAAAAGCATCAATTCTTTGGTGCTCAGCTTTCTTTACGGTCCAACTCTCATATCCATTAATGACTACTGAAAAAAACCACAGCTTTGACTAGACAGACTTTTGTTGGCAAAGTAATGTCTCTGCTTTTTAATATGCTGTCTAGGTTGGTCATAGTTTTTCTTTCAAGGAGCAAGCGTCTTTTAATTTCATGGCTGCAGTTGCCATCTGCAGTGATTTTGGAGCCCAAGAAAATAAAGTCTGTCACTGTTTCCATTGTTTCCCCATTTATTTGCCATGAAGTGATAGGACCAGATGCCATCATCTTAGTTTTCTGAATGTTGAGCTTTAAGCCAGCTTTTTCACTCTCCTCTTTCACTTTCATCAGGAGGCTCTTTAATTCCTCTTCACTTTCTTCCATAAGGTTGGTAGCAGCAGCGTATCTGAGGTTATTGATATTTCTCTCAGCAAGCTTGAATCCAGCCTGGGCTTCAATCTGGATCTAGCCCGGCATTTCGCATGATGTACTCTGCACATAAGTTAAATAAGCAGGGTGACAATATACAGCCTTGACGCCCTCCTTTCCCAATTTGGAACCAGTCTGTTGTTCCATGTCTGTTTCTAACTGTTGCTTCTTGACCTGCATACATAATTCTCAGGAGGCAGATAAGGTGGTTTGCTATTTCCATCTCTTTAAGAAGTTTCCAGTTTGTTGTGATCTACACAGTCAAAGCCTTTGGCATAATCAATAAAGCAGAAGTAGATGCTTTTCTGGAATTCCCTTGCTTTTTCGATGATCCAACGGATGTCGGCAATTTGATCTCTGGTTCCTCTGCCTTTTCTAAATCCAGCTTGAACATCTTAAGTTCACAGTTCATGCACTGTTGAAGCCTGGCTTGGAAAATTATGAGCATCACTTTGCTAGTGTGTAAGATGAGTGCAATTGTGCAGTAGTTTGAACATTTTTTGGCATTGCCCTTCTTTGGGATTGTAATGAAAACAGACCTTTTCCAGTCTGGTGGCCACTGCGGAGTTTTCCAAATTTGCTGGCATATTGACTGCAGCACTTTCACAGCATCATCTTTTAGGATTTGAAATAGTTCAACTAGAATTTCATCACCTCCACTAGCTTTGGTCATAGCGATGCTTCCTAAGGCCCACCTGACTTCCCGTTTCAGATAACTATACAAAACATTAATTACCATTGGGGAAGCAGGGTGAAATATACATAGGACCTCTCTCAACTGTATTTGTAACTTCTTGTAAATTTGTAATTACTTAAACCAAAAAGAACCATGAACATGTATCATTTTTGTAATTATTAGGCTATTTGCTTTTTTCCCCTTGCTTTCAAAAAATCATTTAGAGAGCAACTTTCCAAAACTACAAAATAGCGCCAAACCTTTACCTTTAAATATGTCACAAAAATCTATTAGCTTAAAATCTGTATCAATAACTGAAGAAGGTATGCGCATAAAACTCCATAACTAGTTAAGTGCGTAAGCTGTAAGGCACCAGAATTACAACACTGAAAGGCAAAAGCCATTCAGGTACAGTCTAATCCTTCCTAATCTAAGCTCTCCCAAAGGGCAGCATACTTTTCTAATATCTGGACCTTAGAGGTAAACTTTGCGAGATGTCTGATCTTGTTATATTCAGAAGTAAACCCCCAAAATGTCTTCCTTTAATTCTCTGGCACTTCAAATGAATTTAGGATTGTCTAAGGGAAAAATGCTTGCTGGAGGAGCTGTGTGAACAAGCTTGTTGTCCTGCTACTATATCTAGTCAAGCATTTGGATACTACAACTTTGGCAAATCCCATTAATACTTTAAGAAGTCAAAGACTTTAAAACTTCTAAAGAAAGTTCCTGTGAAGTAGTCAGAGGGGCATGTTTAAGCAAGCAGAATGTGTATACAATATAGTAACAAATATAATGCAAACAAAAAAAGATTTGTTTAATTATAGTGGAAATAATTGTTATTTAAAAGTGCCTTCTTCCTCATCATAAAAGAATAAACTGGACTAGTGGCAAAAGAATTGTATGTTATGATGCCTCAAGATTAGTAACAGAAGACAGAAATTTCAAAGTAAAGTCTTGGCAGACACCCAGTCTCCAAGGCAAGAATTATGGCCTAACAATTCCTTCATAACTTCCAAGTCTCCTTCATGTCCCTTTAGGTAGAAGCCAAAGTTGTTCACTTTGAGTCAAACATAAGTATATATTTATCACGTTTCTCCTGTCTTTCTCTGGTGAAGCACACTTGACCTTCTTTCCTAAATTTTATAACCATTTGAGGGCATGTTAGGGAGAGATTGTCAGACTATGTAGAAAAGGTTAGAAGAAATTAGGTGAGAATGGTAATGAGAACAGAGAGGTGGGTTCCCAGGGTACTTCCCTTATTAAACAATATTATTAGAAGGAACTACACTCATAGTTTAACATGATACAGAGCTGGCACATCAGTCTTGTCATCACCCTGATGAAGTATAGTATACTCAAAGAGATGGTAACTGCTGACTCAATGAACTAATGATCCCTACAATGCAAGTTTCACACAATCCACTAATTTTAGCCACAAAGATTAAGCATGCCATGAAAAAGATCTCTCCCATAAGTAAATTATACACCATTTTCCCACACAGATTTCACTAAATCATTGAAATAGTTCAGGAAACAGTTTCGTAACAGCACACGGTAGTTATTAAGAGCAGGAGGAATCCATCATATTAGACGATTTCCTCTATGATAATGTCCTCCTCAGCACACCATTTGGATTCTTCGCTTTCTTTCTACACTCCTTAATTTCCATCCTATTAGCCAAGATACCTTTCTGAATCGAACAGTCTTTATCTTCATCTTCTGTGATACTAGCTAACTCATCTCTCAGATTGTGGAGCTCTTTTATTGCCTGCTGTTCAATTGTTTACCCAGTAGCTGGCTATAGAAAGCACTCAATAAACACTTGTTGAATAAATGAATTAGTAAATAAATAAATGACAATCCATACATACATAATGCCTTTTACTATAAATACTTCTAGGATTTCACTAACAAATGTTTACTTTACTTATACACTTCCTGTTCCAAAGGTGTCTTAAGGTGTGTGTGCATGCTCAGTTTTCAGTTTCCCAGGAGCAGTGGTGGCGAGATAACTGTTGTTAGGTCACATATAATGCCTTTGTCAATCTATTGAAAATACTGGACCCTCTTCTTAGAAATATGCACATATAGAAAAGGTTTTGCATAAATCTAAACCAACCTGTGATCCCCAGGTTAGAATCCCTGATCTAAAGGCACATAAGGACCTTTATGCAATGCAATCTATGTTATAACCAATCCCTGCTCATGGAGTTGAATGCTTAGGGAAACAATAATAATAAAAAGCTGCAAATCATTCCCAACAGATCTGCCTATAAAGTGGTAGAATATAAGAACAGTCAAATCAGTCAAATCAGTAATAGTCATGGCTAATGGGCTGTTGAGTTACCTCATGCAGCTTATTGTATTGAGAAGTCCAGATTTGGAATTTATCATGAAAGAAAATGGCATGTGTGTTGATGACATATGTAAGTAAGAAAACAGATCTGCAAAGGGAAGAGGGGTTTTATAGGCTGCCTCTTTAAAAAACGACATGTACTATACTACTGTTCCAAGTATATGAAGTCACACTGGCTCAGGATACGGATAGTCAAGTTCTAGAAATTGGTATGTTAAAAAAAAATAACTAAAAGGAATCGGCTTATATTCAGAATGTCCACTGACTCTTCTGGGAGGCAGAGAATCTTCCCTGGGTACCATTAATAAAAGATGCATATGCAGGGTCACAAAATGACTTTTAAAAAACATATTCTTTAAATTAAGGCTGATCAAAGAAGTAATGGAAGGTAAAAGTTCTTTTAGGTGTACAAGTCCTCCTTTGCTGCCAGAGAGGACTTGGTGATACGTAAAAGAGACAAACTGAATAAAGCAGCTTTTGTTTCCCTAACTCTTCTCTTTTTTGTATCTGAAGGTGCTTATAGCTAAGTTAATGTGGCTACAGTCCATGGGGTTGCACAGTACAACTGAGGACACAAACCCACACACACAACGTGTAAACTGTCTGAACAAAAAATTTCTGTGAGTCCTTTTCCTAAAGGACTCACAGAAGTTTTTTCATCACATTATTAGTACCACTAAGTAGTAATACTATTTTCTTTGTGACATTTTGGCTTTAAGATTCTTAATTTGGAAGGTATTAGGGTTTTCTGTCTTAAGGAAAGGTACAATTATCTTGAAAAGTCACTTCAAATGTATTTGCTTCCCAGGTGGCACCATGGTAAAGAATCTGCCTGCCAATGCAGGAGATGCAAGCAATGTGGGTTCAATCCCTCGGTTGGGAAGATTCCCTGGAGAAGGAAACGGCAACCCAGGAGATGTTCTTCACAACAAACAAAATATAGAACTTGATTATTTTATCAAAATACCTCTCTTTCAACATTTTCTCATCTCATTTACAGTGCATTAGTAATGGAGAAAAAAAAAGTAGCAAATATATTCTTTATTTCTCTCCAAGTATGCATACAGTGGCTCAATAACAATAGCCTCGATGATTCACTAAGGAATGTGACAACTGTTAGGATCTGAACTCCATATGAGCTGGTATTTTAATTTCCCTCTTAAATCTCTTCATTCTTCACAAGCAATCCTGTATTACCGTTTCATTCTTCTTAAAAAACAAGTTATTCTGTATGACTGACTGACTGGTTTACTAAAGCTAAGCAGCATTAATCCTCTAGTAATTACCATCCTTCATAAAATCATCTGAATGTTTTTTTAAAAAAGGAAGTTCAACAAATTATTTTTGAAAGCTTTCTAATATTTTTCATCATTTTTCTATTATCTGTGCTTTAATATTTAACTTTCATCTATCTACTAAGAGGCTTATCTATTTGCTTTCATAAGCTTCTGTTTTAACCAGAACATAGTTCTAGAAATCCATAGATTAACGCATTGCAGCAGTCCAGGTAATTCAGTGTTTTCACACTGTGCTATAGAGCACTGATTTGCAGGACAGTAAGATATTTTTTTTTTTAATACTATATTTGTGTGGATTCATACTTGGACTCTCTGTTCCCTTTAAAAATTTTTTTTCATTTATTTATTTGGCTGCACAAGGTATTAGCTGCGGCATGCGAGATCTTTCAGTTTTGGCATGCAAATTCTTAGTTGTGGCATATGGGACCTAGTTCCTTGAACAGCAATCGAACCTGAGTCCTCTGCATTAGGAGCTAGGAGTCTTAGACATGTGATCGCCAGGGAAGTCCCAAGAGATTTTTTTTTAAAGCATTTTGTACTCAAACAAGCCTGGTGGTAGTGGTGGGAGGGAGGGATATACCTTAACTATAGGACTCTCAAAGCCTTCAATGTGCTAATAAAATTGTGAATTTACAAGAAAGGAACACAGTATTCAGGATTTCCTAAAATTAACTGACTATAATCTACTTTATTCATGACTCACTGTTCCAAATAAGAGAAGTTTAGGAAATGTTGCTTTATTTAAGTTCTAGTTTATATTCAGTCATTATTGGTCGCTCAATTAAGGCATATACTGCCTTTGTCTAAATTCCTATAATTCCCCTACTAAAAATATTTCTTTATCTGTAAAAGAGCAGTTGGTTTTGGAGCAATGACAACATTTCTTTTAGTATCCCTAAATGACCAAGAGAAATCAAGAAATGTTTGTAATGCTTATGCTTTTACATGAGAAGGTAGAGAAATGTGTCATGTATTTTTTAGAACTATTCCCATAAAAAATAACTGAAATAGTAAAGAAAATTTTACTTCTTTTAAAGTATGTTTTTTAATAGGGAACATTAACTTACATGGAATATCCCAATTCCTAATACCAAATTAGGAATATTTGGTAATACCTACTGCAAGGAGATCCAACCAGTCCATTCTAAAGATCAGTCCTGGGTGTTCACTGGAAGGACTGATGCTAAAGCTGAAGCTCCAATACTTTGGCCACCTCATGCAAAGAGTTGACTCACTGGAAAAGATTCTGATGCTGGGAGGGATTGGGGGCGGGAGGAGACGGGGACGACAGAGAATGAGATGGCTGGATGGCATCGACTCGATGGAGGTGAGTTTGCGTGAACTCCAGGAGTTGGTCATGGACAGGGAGGCCTGGCGTGCTGTAATTCATGGGGTCGCAAAGAGTCGGACACGACTGAGTGACTGAACTGAACTCATCAAAAATATTTTTTAATATAGCTGAATAATTTGCATTCACTTATTCAACATTTACTGATTGTTTACTATGTGCCAGGAATAGCGTTAAGCAATAGATGTACAGGAGTGAACAAAAAAGGCATGATTCTTGCCTTCATGGGCTTATCGCTTTGCTTTTTTCTGTTATGTAACCTGTATTGTTATGAATACTTGCTCCAGAACTGCTTTATTTTTAAAAATACCTTTGATGTGGTAGGGATATAGTCAGGCTGCTATTTTAAAACCTCAGCCCTATAACTAATTTGCTAATGAGGAATGGCATGAATCACGAAGTATAAGCATACAGTTAACTGGGGGACAACAGAAACCATGTTACTTATATATTAGAAATACATGTCATTTTTGTTTCAAAGTCTTGTGTTTTATAATTATTTTACATTGAAATGCTATGAGAGCCAATTCTTTTCAATAAATGGTGCTGGGTCAACTGGATAACATATGGAACATAATGAATCTTGAACCTTACACTCTATACCATGCACAAAAATCAATTCCAGATGCACTGTAAACCTAAATATGAATGGTAAAACAATAAAACTTTTAGAAGAAAACATTTACAATTTCAGGGGTAGGTAAAGACTTCTTAAATTGAACAATGAAAAGAACTGATTCTTCATGAAGGAAAAAAATGATAAATTAGATTTCATTAAAATTATGAACTTTTATTTATCAAAGCCATCAGTAAGAGTTAACAGACAACTCACAGAGCAGAAGATACCTGCAATACACAAACTTGAGAAAGGACTCATAGTCAGAATATACAAAGAACTTCTAGACATCAGTAAGAAGTAGACAATGCAATTGAAAAGTAAATGGCAAAAACTTGAAAAGGTATTCACAAAAGAGGATATTCAAATAGACAACAGATAAATGAAAAGGAGCTCAATTTTATAAGTTATCAAGGAAATGCAGATTAAAGCCACAATGTAAAAGTATTTAATACCCACTAGAAAGCCTGAAAAGGAAAAGACAACTAATATTAAGTGATAGCAAGGATGCAGAGCAAAAAGAACTCTTCTACACTGCTGGCTGAAGTATGAACTAGTACTCCTGCTTTGGAAAACTGCTTCACGGTATCTATTACAACTGATTATAAACCTATTCCCCTGACTTAGCAATTCTACTCCTAGGTAAAATACCTCAACAAAACTGTGAGCACATTCATCAAAAGACATGCAATAGCATGTCATGTTAGCACAATTAATAACAGTAAAACTGGAATCAATTCATATCCCCATCAATGTATAAATTATAGCATATTTATATAATGGTAGACTACACAGCAAAGAGAATGAATGAACCATAGCTACATGTAACAGCATGGATAAATTTCACAAACATAATACTGAGAGAAAGAAGACAGAACCAAAAAGTTAGAAGTGCAAGATTCCACATATATACGCCTATATGCTTAGACACTCAGTTGTACCTGACCCTTTGCGACCCCATGGACTATAAGCCATCAGGCTCCTCTGTCCATGGGATTTTTCAGGCAATATTGGAATGGGTTGCCACTTCCTTCTCCAAGGGATCTTTCCCACCCAGGGATCGAACTTGCATTGCAGTCAGATTCTTAACCAACTGAGCCACTGGGGAAGTCCTGATTCCATGTACACAAAGTTCAAAATCAGACAAAATGTATCTGTGGTGTTAGAAATCCTTTGAGAGGGAGAACTACAGTGAGGGGTGGTGGTCTCTTTCGAGGTACTTCCTAGTTAAGCTGTTCTTTTTGATCTGGGTGTTACAGAGATGTATTCACTTTGTCAAAAATTAGCAATAGTACACCTATGAGTTGTTTGAATGTATATTTCAATAAAACATTTATCTGAAAAGTGCTGTGAGTTCCAAATATATCTTATTCAATATGAATTCTCTCTCAAATTCTCTACACACAGCTTACAGGAATGATCACTCCTCTTTTCCCTATTTTGCCAGAAATAAAATACTTGAAAATGGAATCTAATCCTATATAGGAAAAGAAAAATTGGCATAGGGTTATTGCTCCTTGGAATAAAGCTATGACCAACCTAGATGGCATATTTAAAAGCAGAGACAAAGGTCTGTCTAGTCAAAGCTATAGTTTTTCCAGTAGTCACGTATGGATGTGAGAGTTGGACTATAAAGAAAGCTGAGTGCCAAAGAATTGATGCTTTTGAACTGTGATGTTAGAGAAGACTCTTGAGAGTCCTTGGACTGCAAGAAGATCAAACCAGTCAATCCTAAAAGAAATTAGTATTGAATATTCATTGGAAGGACTGATGCTGAAGCTAAAGCTCCAATACTTTGCCTACCTGATGCGAAGAGCTGACTCACTGGCAAAGACCCTGATGCTGGGAAAGGCTGAAGGCAGGAGAAGAGGATGACAAAGGATGAGACGGTTGGATGGCATCACCAACTCGATGGACATGAGTTTGAGTAAGCTCCAGGAGTTGGTGATGGATGAGGAAGCTTGGAGTGCTGCAGTTCATGCTACACAACTGAGTAGTTGAACTGAGCTGAACTGTAATAGGCAGCAGAAAATGGTATAGAAAATGATTCAAATATAGGCTAATAAGAACCACGTATTTGATTTTCACTACAAAGGATACCTCTCTAAGGGTTTAGACTATATATTTCCAGATTTTTTTTTCTTTTAGCCACGCACCATGGGATCTTAGTTCCCCAATCAGAGATCAAACCTATGGCCCCTGCAGTGGAAGCAGAGAGTCTTAGCCATTGGACTACTGGAAGTCCCCTAGTATCACATCTTTAAAGGCTCTTCATATGACAAGGTATCCGATCTCTAACTACCTTTATAATTCTGTCTTATGTGTTCTCAAATCATGCAATACTTAAAGCACAGTCTTAACAGCCTCAAATCACAGTTCAGTTCAGTTCAGTCGCTCAGTCGTGTCCGACTCTTTGCAATCCCATTAAACGCAGCACGCCAGGCTTCCCTGTCCATCACCAACTCCCGGAGTTCACTCTAACCCAAATATCACACATTCATTAATGCAGTCAAGAATTCCCAGCACACTGATGGTTCATTTGGAGGTTAACTAAAACAACCAGATCTTTTTCATAATAAAAGTCAAGATTTACCACATTCTGTATTTTTAAAAATTTAATTTTAAAAAAGTTAAATAGAACACTCAATATTTTTCTTGCTAAATGTAATTTTGTTGGCTTTGGCTTATCACTGTAGTCTATGGAGAGCACTTTGATTCTGTCTTCTGTCATTTTAGGTAAGTCTTCTAGCTTTGTGTAATCTATATATATAATTCATATTTCCTCTATGTATTTATCCAAGTCATCACTTAAAAAATATGTTCATCCCAAACTGTCAAAGACAGACATCAAGAGGGTGTTGCTAGAATCTTGACTTGAAGCAGCATTTCCCAAAGTATGTTCATGTAATACAACTCCAAATTAGCAAGGGATGTATTCTGTGAGTTTAGGTAATGTTGTGTTACCAAACCATTTCTCAGTCCTTACAATTCTAATGCACGTGGTAAGTCTTTAAGAGGGGATTAGAGTATAAAGTGTTTCCTAAACTTAGCTGATTTAGAATCTTTTTAAAAGAAATCTTCTCATCCTGAGAAATCAATGTTCCTGGAAAGACACTTCAGGACATACTGCTTAAGGGTGATAATGATACATTAGCCAATATTCTCTGGGGAAGAGATTGTTTTATTAGCTTCAAACCTATCTAACTGCATTATCATCTAACCTACCTCAAGCTCTCCCTATTATCTGAAGGATTATCAAGATATTGTCAGATGCAGCAATAATATCTTGCCAGTCTAATTTATCACAAAGTGAAATAGGACCAAGTAAAGAGGATTTGGTATTAGGATTATTAGTGAGCCATGAGTGCTCAGTCTACTGTGAGAATTATGCTCAATAAGAAGCTATGAAGGTGAGAGATATATTTTTAAAGTTTCCCACTAACTTGGCTACATTTTAAAAGTTTTAGTGATTAAATACTAATTTTTAGTTTCCTGGGAAATTCAGTTATATGGTACACCTCTTTTTTCAGTGACATTTAGTGAAATTTTGCTATGTGTTAAGAATGAGTTATTTTAAAATGTATTATGGAATACGATATATAAAGAATCTTATTATAAAAATATTAAAAATTTTTAATGTTTTCATTTTACATATTTTGAAATTCTTTTGAAATCCATTTGAAAGATTATATTTAACAAAAGAGATGGTCTTTGTAAAAGAAAACAGATACACATAAGTGTATCAAAGTCTGTCATCATTTAGTGACTTCATTTCAGAACTGGGGGTAGAAGATGGTAGGCTTTACTTACTAAAAAAGTATACACAGACAAATCATGTTCAAACAGCACATTTAAAATTGAGTGAGGAAGGATACTCACATAAGACAGTACCAGTACTGCTAATCCTCCACACTGTCTACTGGGTCAGTAGGTCTTAAAATGTTGTTGAGATAACTGGCTTCCATTAGCAAGCATGTGATTGGCAGGATGATAAAGTCTTTTCACTCACAGGTCAGCTATTTCCTTTTCTTTAGAAGAGGGCAATTCTGATGATCCATCTTTTAGCTACAGTCTCTCATTGAGTCCCAATTCTCTTGCCTTCAGCTTTGATACGGTTCTAACTTTCCTCTTGTATCAGCTCATACTTGTCATCAACTACTCTATTCAGAACAGCAAGTATCAGGAGTTTGACCTCAGGGCAAAGTCCGGGTGGGCAGGTAAAATCTGACCACTGGACCTACTTCCTAATCTTTCATACCCAGCAATTCATGAAGCAGTATCAGATTCAAACTGAAAAACAGAAGCATGACCTCTTATAAGTACTATGAAAAGGGCTCTTTTGCCTTTCTAAGTACACTTGAAAAGAACTGTCAGCTGCCCTATTAAGACAGAAATGGATCACAGACCAGGAAAAAAAGAAGGAAAAGTGCAGAAATTCAACTGAAATGTAAATAAAAGTGTTAGCACCCTCTTTATGTTTGGTGATATACTACTTTACATAAAAATGTTAAAATAATATGCTGCTATGAAATATCTTTATGAAGGCAGGAACATAACACTACTGAAACTTTAAGGCATCCTTATTTAAATAATCACTGACACTGATATAAAAATTATATCACCTTGTATGAGATTAAAGTTTTCAAAACAAATTTTATTTTTGGCCTATTTCCATACTTAGAATTTTACCACTAAACTATTTGTAAGTTAATCTGAAAAACAGAGGTGAAAAATAACTATCGTTATCAAGTTATTATTAAATCCATCCCTCTGATATCATAAAATTCATGTTATATCACCATGGTCCAGTACTTAAAAGAATTAGCTGCATCCTGTTTTAGAATAGATAAGTACAAGAAGAAAGTATGATTAAATGTTAACATTAATAATCAGGGAAAATAATTTTAAGCCTCTTTTAAGACTAGAAAAATTAATACATAAAAAGCTAGCTCATCAAAATCTTCTATCCACTACTCACTTTCACTGCATACTATCATACTTTAAAATTGTGTTTTATATTAACTGGTTATTTCTACATTAATCTTTTAACAGTTCTATGTACTTGTCATAATTCTAAATGTTTCAGAATTCTAGTGTCAGAATTCTAAATGTTTAGAACAGACTTTTTTTATTCACTTAAAACTCTTCAAGAAATTACCTTGATGAGGAGATGTCAATCTGGACTTAATGCCTCTAAGTGCACATGCCTGATAAGTAAATCAACCAAAAAGACTTGAAATGTTTATTAATACTTATAACTATGCTTTCATAACAATTCCCTAGTGGGCTATATGCTTGTAAAGAGAATTTTTTTGCTGTCAAATGATGATTGTTTGAAGGAAGAAAGTACCTAGGATCAGTTTTAAACTGCAGTGAACCAACCACCTATTTGGACAAACCAAGGAACAGAATCTTTGCCAAAAGCATTATAAACTATGCGATCCTACAGCAACATGGATGGATCTAGGGATGGATGGACTTACCATACTAAGTACATCAGACAGAAAAAGACAAATACCATGTGATATCACTCATATGTAGAATCTAATTTTAAAAAATGATACAAATGAACTTATTTACAAAACAAAAACAGACTTACAGACATTGAAAACAAAATTATGGTTACCAAAGGGGAAGCATGAAGAAGACAAATAAATCAGGAGTTTGGGATTAACATATTCACACTAGTATATAGTAGTAGGCTGTGTGTTGTGCTTAGTCGCTCAGTCGTGTCTGACTTTGCAACCCCATCACCAGCCTCCTCTGGTGGAGATTCTCCAGGTAAGAATACTGGAGTGGGTTGCCATACTCTCCTCCAGGGGATCTTCCCAACCCAGGGATCAAACCCAGGTCTCCGGCTTTGCAGGCGGTTACTTTACCGTCTGAGCCACCCAGGAAGCTGCATAGTAGTATAGCACAGGGATCTCTACTCAATATTCCGTGATAACCTATATGAGAAAAGAATCTGAAAAAGAATGAATATATGCATGTGTATAACTGAAACAATTTGCTGTACATCTGAAACTCACACAATATTATAAATCAACTATACTCCAATAAAAAAATTTTTTAAATTATGTGATCCTAACTACAATCTTCCGGAGAAGGCAATGGCAAGCCACTCCAGTACTATTGCCTAGAAAATCCCATGGATGGAGGAGCCTGGTAGGCTGCAGTCCGTGGGGTCGCTAAGGGTCGGACACGACTGAAGTGACTTAGCAGCAGCAGCAGCAGCAACTACAATCTTCAGTTCAGTTGCTCAGTCATGTCCGACTCTTTGCAACCCCATGAACTGCAGCACGCCAGGCCTCCCTGTCCATCACCAATTCCTAGAGTCCACCCAAACCCACTTCCATTGAGCTGGTGATGCCATCCAACCACCTCATCCTCTGCCATCCCCTTCTCCTCCTTCCCTCAATCTTTCCCAGCATCAGGGTCTTTTCAAATGAGTCAGCTCTTCGTATCAGGTGGTCAAAGTATTGGAGTTTCAGCTTCAACATCAGTCCTTCCAATGAACACCCAGGACTGATCTCCTTTAGGATGGACTGGTTGGATCTCCTTGCAGTCCAGGGACTCTCAAGAGTCTTCTCCAACACTACAGTTCAAAACCATCAATTCTTCTGTGCTCAGCTTTCTTTATAGTCCAACTCTCACATAAATACATGACTGCTAGAAAAACCATAGCCTTGACTAGATGGACCTTTGTTGACAAAGTAATGTCTCTGCTTTTTAATATGCTGTCTAGGTTGGTCATAACCTTCCTTCTAAGGAGTAAGCATCTTTTAATTTCATGGCTGCAGTCACCATCTGCAGTGATTTTAGAGCCCAAAAAAATAAAGTCAGCCACTGTTTCCACTGTTTCCCCATCTATTTGCCATGAAGTGATGGGACCGGATGCCATGATCTTGGTTTTCTGAATGTTAAGCTTTAAGCCAACTTTTTCACTCTCCTCTTTCACTTTCATCAAGAGGCTCTTTAGTTCTTCTTCACTTTCTGCCATAAGGGTGGTGTCATCTGCATATCTGAGGTTATTGATATTTCTCCCAGCAATCTCGATTCCAGCTTGTGCTTCTTCCAGCCCGCGTTTTTCATGATGTACTCTGCATATAAGTTAAATAAGCAGGGTGATAATATACAGCCTTGACATACTCCTTTTCCTATTTGCAACCAGTCTGTTGTTCAATGTCCAGTTCTAACTGTTGCTTCCTGACCTGCATGCAGGTTTCTCAAGAGGCAGGTCAGGTGGTCTGATATTCCCATCTCTTTCAGAATTTTCCACAGTTTATTGTGATCCACACAGTCAAAGGCTTTAGCATAGTCAATAAAGCAGAAATAGATGTTTTTCTGGAACTCTCTTGCTTTTGTGATGATCCAGCGGATGTTGGCAATTTGATTAAGAAGAGGTGGCAAGAATACACAGAAGAACTGTACAAAAAAGATCTTCATGACCCAGATAATCACGATGGTGTGATCACTCACCTAGAGCTAGACATCCTGGAATGTGAAGTCAAGTGGGCCTTAGGATGCATCACTACAAACAAAGCTAGTGGAGGCGATGGAATTCCAGTTGAGCTATTTCAAATCCTGAAAGATGACGCTGTGAAAGTGCTGCACTCAATATGCCAGCACGTTTGGAAAATTCAGCAGTGGCCACAGGACTGGAAAAGGTCAGTTTTCATTCCAATGCCAAAGAAAGGCAATGCCAAAGAATGCTCAAACTACTGCACAATTGTACTCATCTCACACGCTAGTAAAGTGATGCTTAAAATTCTCCAAGCCAGGCTTCAGCAATACATGAACCGTGAACTTCCAGATGTTCAAGCTGGTTTAAGAAAAGGCAGTGGAACTAGGGATCAAACTGCCAACATCCACTGAATCATCTACAATCCTACATGAGATTGTAAACTAGAATAGGATAAAATTCATATACAACTGAAAAAGTAGTAAAGAATAAATATCAAAGGACTCAGTTTTCTATGTAATCTTACTAGGGGCAAGAGGACAGCAACAAAGATAACTACTTGTGAAGAAAACAGATCTACCATCAATAGTAAGACTATCTTCTGGTAAACTGAAATGGAAGTTCAGAATCCACTTTTTTTCATTTTCTGTTATCTTCCCCAACTTAGTAAAGCTAATCATCTATAGATCTAGGTAGCTAACCATCTATAGATCTAGGTCACTCATAACAGTGTTCCTTGTTTGGCATAATACACGAGTGCTGACTGTAAACAGAAATAAATGTGACTATATTTTATATGTTCAGTGCTTTACAGATTATAATTGGGCAACAGGAATGGTTTTTCTAATTTCCTTCTAAACCTGACTTGAAATATGAGTTATTCCCACATGACTCACTGTCATATAAGTATTCCTAGCCAGTTTGTGGATACTGTGATTCTCTAAAGGATTGTTAAGTTCCATAAGGATGGAACTATCTCTAGTAATACTTTTGTGCAATTTTAACCACATCTCCCCTTTCCAAATAATTAGTACCTGCTGCTGCTAAGTCGCTTCACTCGTGTCCAACTCTGTGCGACCCCATAGACGGCAGCCCACCAGGCTCCCCCGTCCCTGGAATTCTCCAGGCAAGAACACTGGAGTGGGTTGCCATTTCCTTTTCCAGTGCATGAAAGTGAAAAGTGAAAGTGAAGGCGCTCAGTCACATCCGACTCTTAGCGACCCCATGGATTGCAGCCCACCAGGCTCCTCCATCCATGGGGTTTTCCAGGCAAGAGGACTGGAGTGGGGTGCCATTGCCTTCTCCAATTAGTACCTAGTAGTTTATAAATACTTATTGAACATTGGCTTGGAATGAGCAAAAGCAGCTCTATGTTGAAACATTTATTGAAATCAGAGCTCTTCAACATCACTTTGGAAGAGTTTACTCATACCAATCGTGGAGCCCCATCTCCAGTTATCTCTACCCTTCAAAGGGGATGGGAGCATTAATAGACTGATATTTAATTCTATCTTCATCTGGTTCTTCTTGCCAAAGGCAGCAGTCACTCCTGTTGTCAATCCTAACACTCCTGAGCCCTCTTACTTGGATTTACCCCTCCTCCACACTCTTGCTTGATGAAACACCTTAATCCTGGGATTAAGAAAGAAAAAGAAGGGGTAAAAAGAAGAGCATAAGAAGAAAAATTATGAGGGAGATGGGACAAAGTAATATGGAGAAAATAAAATGACAATATAGTAGAGAAGTTAAAGAGTAGTAAAATGAATAGAAGAGATTTAAAAATCATCACATTTGTCATTATATTTAGAGTTATATGACTGGAAAAAAATTATGTAAACATCACCACCACCACCATAATTAATTACCTTTAAAAATTAGTTTTATCCTTCTTTCTGGAGGCATACAGAAAAACCATAAAAATAGCATTCTTTACACTGACAACATTTTAACCAAGGGATTCCTTTTTAGGTTGTAATAATTTATACTTAACTTGGGTCCTAACACTAATATTATACTACCAAATTTTCATATATGATCATGAAATCATTAAGAACTTAAAGTATCAATAAACCAAAGTATAAAGTTAGTATTTAGTCATGTGCTTTGCTAATAACAACTAAATTAAATATTCACCAACAAGAATGCCCTAAGAGATGGAGACACTGAATAGATACAGGTTCAGAGAGAAGGACCAAACACCTAGTTATCAAAGAAGCACTTCTCTAAAGAAAAGTTGTTTCAAGGCAAAAACAAGCATTTCTAAAGCATTATAAAAAAAGAAAAGAAAAAGGCAAGAGGTAGAAAGCAATAAATGAAAAGTACATTATTACATCTTACTTGTCTGAGGTCAATAAATGCAAGTTGCAGGGTATCCCCTTGGAATCCTGGCACTGGCTCAGAGCTGGCAAACACTATTAAAAAATATACATATATATTATATATATAAACAAAATAGCAAAATATACAAGGGTTTAAGCACTAAATTAATTTCTACTGATTAAAAATATAATATTTACAAGTAATCATTTCAAATAAAGACTTTATAACCATCAATTTCACCACTGAGAATGTTCTCCACACCCATTACCACAAATATTTTAATCATTTTAAACTTCTAATCTGCCATTTAATTACTCTAAATCATTAATTACAATAAATGTTAAATGGTTATCCCACAGAAGTTCAAGGGTAGTAATATACTTTAATCAAGAAACATTTTTTGACTCTTTTCAGCCTTAGGTGAATAGAAGCATTTTGAAACTATACCAATGGCATGGTCATCAAAATATTTGAAAACATCTGCTTTGTTACAGAATATGCTCCATAAAATCCTACTTCTAGCTAACAGCAATAACAGGCAGCCAAGTAAGAAAGCAACATACAGGCAAAATGTTCGAATTAGCAAAATGAGGATGATGCAGGAATGTCTTTCTTTCAAATAATTTTTTTCCATAAGGGAATCCCACTTCTTTAAAAACTCCAGGTCAGTTCAGTTCAGTCGCTCAGTCGTGTCCGACTCTTCGCGACCCCATGAATCACGGCATGCCAGGCCTCCCTGTCCATCACCAACTCCCGGAATTCACTCAAACTCATGTCCACAGAGTCGGTGATGCCATCCAGCCATCTCATTCTCGGTCGTCCCCTTCTCCTCCCACCCCCAACCTTTCCCAGCATCAGAGTCTTTTCCAGTGAGTCAACTCGTCGCATGAGGTGGCCAAAGTATTGGAGTTTCAGCTTTAGCATCAGTCCTTCCAATGAACACCCAGGATTGATCTCCTTTAGAATGGACTGGTTGGATCTCCTTACAGTACAAGGGACTCTCAAGAGTCTTCGCCAACTCCACAGTTCAAAAGCATCAATTCTTTGGCGATCAGCTTTCTTAAAAACTAGGGATATCTTAAAAATTAGGTTTCAAAAGACAGATTTCTTAATATCTTTAGACAAAAAATATTTTGAAAGAGCCAAGCCACACAGTTAGAGATCATAATCCCCAGACAAGAGATTAAACCCAGGCCACTGCAGTGAAAGTGCTAAGTCCTACCCACTGGACCACCAGGGAATCTCTTTCAAAAATTTTTTATACTTACAAAAATTTAATACTAGTAACACAGCTTTGTTTAGTTCATTGAAGACAATCTCAATACTAGTTATTCTGAAAACAAAAGCCTTGTGACTCATTAAAAAGACCCTATCATTTTACACACATGCTTCTCTGATAAGAATACGAATGTCTGCCACCATTTGCCCTCCCCACTAATACCTGACTTTTCTTACAAAGTATTGTAAATTTTCCATTTGTGAATTTTTCTGAGCCAATATTTCAGAAACCACAAAAATTTTTATATAGATTTTGGAATAACAAAAATAATTCTTAAGTATTTTCTATGTGAAATATAGTTTAGAAAGGCTCAAAATCAACAATTAAAAACCATAAATATAGGAAAGTCTAGAACAGCTTAATTTATTTGGCATTTTTGGAGAATGAAGAATTCAAATTAAGTTTTTTTTGTGCATGTTGTAAAGTTAATGATCATTTTTACTTTAAGCATCAAAACTTTTTTTCATCATAAGCATTTTTTCCTAAAATTTTAAACTGCATCATAATTCTTTCTATGTCTTCTTAAAAAATAACACTAAATACTACTTAAACTTTTCTTAATTCTCCTCATTGATAGCCATTAAGAACAATCTTTATTCTACACAATAAATTCCCAGGGCTGCTATGGTACTAACAGCTGTTTTCTGTTACATTTAATAGCTCAGAATGCTGTGTTAAGTTCTTGTGTCTATATTTTATAATTTTTCTGCCTTCTCTCTTACAGTTTTAACATAAATTCTTACTCCCTGCTCTCTCACTCATCTCTTATTATGTCATCTATAATCTTCTTGAGCAGGTAAGTCAGCTAATTGTACTAGAATAGTATATCTAAAGGAAGAGAAAATACAGCCTGAACAGAATCCTCTCCCACAAGTAATGTAAATGAGTTTACATATGCCTTTGAGTATATGCACCTTTTAGTTACTCAGAGTTACACCATTTTCCTCCCCACTTCCTGGTACTCTGCTGGGTAGTTATGCCCATTACGTAGTTATGCCCATTACGGAGGTGACTATATTCACCTTTCTCAGGCCCCCTATTTCTGGAAAACTAACATTCATTCAGCAAATCTAAGCATACTTTTCACTGTTTAGTATAATTTACTCACATCACTGTCTTTTCATACAATGGAAAGTAGAAAACTTTGGGATTTCCCTGGTGGTCTAGTTGGCTAAGACTCTGAGCTCCCAATGCAGGGGGCCTGGGTTCCATCACTGGTCAGCGAACTAGATCCTACATGCCACAATTAAGAGTTTGCATGCTGCAACTAAAGACCACATGCTGGAACAAAGCTCAAATTTCCCATGTGCCATAACTAAAACCTGGCCCAGCCAAAAAAGAAAAAGAAGTAGAATAGTTTCATACTGGTCAACTCCATCACCCTCAACCATGGCCCAGATAACTGGGTTACCTCTCTTTAATTACATGAGATCTTAACTGAAAAATAACAAAGTAAAATTCTAATACCTTTAAAGTAAAGATTTGTTTTTAATCTAAAAAGTTATTTTCTTCAGACCATCCAGCATATTGTTGGCTTTTTTGGCAAGTCTCAGGCTACTCTTTCTAAGTAACAATTAACTATTAATCCCTAGTGGTCTCTAACCAAGACTATAAATGTTAGCTCAGCTTCTACCATCACCATATATACATACACACACACACATAGACTTCCTATAACACAAAGAGACTTACTTTATATATCAGACACAAAAATCAGCTCAATTTCAATTATACTTTGATTATTATCTACTTAATCTTCCAGAATTTTTCTACACAGAAAATAATCTGTCAATTTTCTTCTCTCTCAATTCCTATTTGAGATACTATAGTTTAATAAGCCCCAATGCTTGGCATTAAACCAAAGAGCTTAGTGTTAAAATTATAATAGTACCATAAATTTATATAGTACTTTATAGCTTACAAACCACTTTCTCACATACCATCGTCTTTGATCAGATAATAACTTATCTTAGTAAACCTGGCATGCAGATGATGGATCACAAAGTCTTGCAGCTAGAAAAGACACTCTCTTTGAAATATCTCTAAGAGTCCCCTGAAAGCTCGGTTTAAAGGCACCATATTCTTAATTTTAAAGGGCAGGAACGTTTAAATTGATTTGTCCAGGATCACACAGCTAATTCAGATTTCCTGATATTCATTGATCCATAATCTGATTAAATATTCAGCCTTATCTTATACACCATCTCTCCTAATTATGTAACCAATATGGAAGTGAAATTCACTACTTTATAGCTCTCAGGTCTTTTCCACAAATGATTCTTAGGGATAAGAGGCTTCATATCTTTTTCTTTACTTCTTTAAAACTCTGATGCAGTCAATCCTGTTGTTTTCAACCTTCTATAGTATCTTGAGTCTGAATCTGTATCTACCTTAATTCAAGCTATCATCATTTCTTGCTTGATTTACGAAAATACACTCCCTATTTGGTCTCTCTGCTTCTTGTGCGCTATCTTTCCATCTACTTTCACCAGTATGATTTATATCAGATGTAAATATGATTTGTGACACTTCATAGTTTAAAACTTTTCACTGGTTCCCCATCACCTTCCCAATAAAGTAGACAAGTAAGGTCTTTTATAACCTATCTCTCTAAACTGATCTCTTACCACTTCTGTAGGGGCACCTTAAACTTCTTCCATTCCAAACCACCTGCACTTCCTTCCTTGTATGCGCCACAACCTCTTTTCACAGTACCTCTGCTCCCTCTGCCTGGAGCATCCTTACTATTCTTCTTCAGTGGGTTTCTCTTACTTATCCTACCTACCATTCCATACATCTTCTATGGAAGATGTCCATTACCCTAAAGGTTGGGTTAGGCCCCTCCTCTGTGATCTCACTGCAACTCCTAACACAGTCTAACTACAGTACCTATTTGGCTATCTTACAATTCATTGTTTACCTGTCTGCGTTTTCCCACCAGACCATACGACTACTGGACAGTGTAAATCTAGAACATTCTATGCATATTTAGTGCATTTATTTCAAAATAATTAAGGGTGGGTAAGAATACTCCAAATGTTTCCTTCAGCCAAAACTAAATCGTGAGTTCATCCACCAAATAAGAAGCTCACAGAAATAGAGATTTGGGGTTTTTTTTTAATCCTTCACATACTCTGTGCCGAGTGTACAAGAGATATTCAGCAAATGTGTTGAATGAATGAATAATACAAATAATTCATTTATTCAAATGTTGTCCTAATAATTCTAGAGATAGATTTCAAGCTATGAACTTATTAAAGAACTGATGACTAATTTTGTTTAGGGATCCCTTTAGTTTGTCTTCAGATCCCTCCTTGGCTCATCCAGATTCTCATTTTGTATATGCTTTGTTATTTTCTTTGTTCTTTCTTGGGCCAGCTTTTTATTATTTTTATTTAAAAATACCTACTTCCCAATACGATTTCTTTGTCTTTGTCATTTAGTCAGACCATTAAGAGTATGTTTTAAAAACACATGTTGATTTTTGTCTTTCAATGAGATATTTAAAAATAGGTTCCCAGCTTTCTAAAGTTTTTTGTTGCTTTTTTTTAAAGAAAGTCAAAATCTTTGGGGTTTTTATTTTCTCTTAGTGCCTCCAATTTGATTATTTCTTCTTAAAAACAAAATAACTTCATGATATATTCATTTCCTCTTATTTTTTGCTATAACATGGAACTTAATACTGATTCTGAGTTTAAAAATTCTCTAAGATTAGAGAGGAAGGTATCATCTTATTGGGAAGGTAAAACTTTGCTGTATTATTCTAACTGGGAAGAAGATAAGACTGCATTAATTTAGATGAAACTAAAAGCAAAAAAATAACATCTGCTAGAGAAGCTGTGGTAATAATGACAAAAAAAAAACAACCAACAACACAAACTTCCAAATTGTAAATCTATGAAGTTTTAAGAGAATAAACTATCTATGGGGGAAAAAAAAGAGCTTCCCTGGTAGCTCGCATGGTAAAGAATCTGCCTGCAATGCTGGAGACCTGGGTTCAACCCCTGGGTCGGGAAGATCCCCTGGAGAAGGAAATGGCAACCCACTCCAGTACTCTTGCCTGGAGAATCCCATGGACAGAGGAGCCTGGAAGACTACAGTCCATAAGGTCGCAAACAGTCCGACATGACTGAAGCAACTTAGCACACACACACATAGGGGAAAAAAAAGCACTAATTATTTGTAAATATAACAACACTTTAAGTAGGAAAATATTCCCTTCCTGCCCTTAGGATCTATGCACAGATGTACAGGGTTTGTATGGAGGGAGGAAAGATGGCTAAGAAGTCAGGCTGTAAGTATATATCTTTGGTGTGAAAATATAAATCCTTAAACAATCTGGTCCTAGGCAGACAGTTATCTTTATCATAAGATGCAGATTATTTGGAAATAATCTACACAGTGTAGGAAAAGTTGTTAGGGGTTAGGTGGAAATAATAGAAAGAATTTCCACGGAATCAGAAGAGTAAACAGATCAAAAGACAAAAAGAAGATGAGGAGGCTAAGCTAAATAAAGTCTCAAAACTTTGCTTGTGGATAACAAGGCAAGGGCATATGAAATGAATAATTTTGTAACTAAATAAATGACTGAATATAAATACAAACAGTCTGCATATTGAGATTTCTCATAATTCCATTTCTTATGCTGAAGATTTAAGGTAGCTAGTTAGAACCCAATCTTTGGCTAGGCAAAGTATTCTACGTGGAACAGATGTGTTATTAGAAGGGATGACGAAGAGCACCATCTAGTGGTTTTCCTAATGGTGAAGAAATTCCTGGGAGTCTGAAGTCTTGTGAGATTTCTGGACTGTTATATTCCGTTATATGTGGCTGGTAGCGGTAGAGGGCAAGTCTTTGGAACCAACTGCCCCTGTACTTTCATCACCCCACTCATATAAGGTAGTGTCTATTCCTCTCCCTCTCTTGGAAAAGGAGAAAATTTGATAAATTTGATACCCTAAAATGCCATTAAAACCAGGAACAAATTCAAGTAAGCAAATAATATAATAGCATCCAGCTCACTTAAAGAAAAAGAAAGATACTGAAATATCCCCTCATACCATCAACATAATTTTCCCAGAATCCTTTTATTTTGGGGTGTAGACCTTTTTCAAGGCTAGAAGAGAGGCCCTGAGATCATAGCCACATACATACAAAAAAGTCTTTATAGGGTTTTTTTTTTCTCTGAGGTGGGCTAAGTCTTTATCCAAATGAAAAACAAAACAAGGCCTTCAAATGTAGAGATTCACCTATTTCTCAATAACTCATCATTGAAAAAGATACCAGTGCTCTTTAACTTGGAGCTTTTCTAGTGTTTATGAATTTAGGATGTTAAACTCTTAGGAGTTGATGACCTCAACTAGATTTTTGTGTAGAATATATTATATGAAAAAGTATATTCTCAAAAAGTATATGAAAAAGTATAGTCTTATTCTGGGTATTTCAAATCCTTTGGAAATGTCTGGTTAATATTTTTAGAGTTGTGAAGGATTTCTCAGATATCATTACAGGAACTTAAGAGGGTATTTTTATTTTTTCCTCTATACAGTTGATATCTTATATTGGAACCCAATATATAAGAGATGTTTAATAAAACAAAAGTATATACACAGACTTAGAACATAAGCTTCATGCCAAGCTTGGCAAATGCTTCTCCAATTAAGAAGTGATTTCTCTGGAACTTATATAAAATCTGTAACAGGATCAAAGGCTCAGTGTAGTTCAGAAGGGGGCTACATTTGCAGTTCCAAATGGATGCCTTCCTTACTTCTCCAATCATACAGTTACACTAATAATATTGGTTATGGTCAAGTTAACAAAAAATACATATTTTATTCATGCATAAACACTACCTAATACTCTCAATCCATCCACCTTTTAACTAAATTACGTCTGCTTCTTATACTCTCTCACAGTGCCATCTACTTCTCTAAAATTTAAAAACTTGTAATCATATTTATTTGTGCAATCATAAAATGAATGTCTTCCCACTGGGCCTAAAACCCAAGAGGGTTAGGACCTTTTCTGTTTTTTTTACCACTGTATCCCCTAAATGCCAAGTACTTTGTAGATGTGAAGAAATTTATTAATATACGACTTTGACATTCATACTCTTCTTTGTCTTAAATTTTACTACCTCTGAATCCTAGGATATATTTTGGAAATTATGAATTCCAAATCCAGTATTTCACAGGAAAAACTGAGGCTTCTCAACTCTTAAATATCAAAGCTACTTGTTCAAATCCAGGCAGAGCCAGAACTAGAATGATGGTCTTAACTTCCTGATGTGTTCAAACCATCTTAAGACTAGATCAGTGCAAAGAAATAGAGGGAAACAATAGAATGGGAAAGATAAGAGATCTCTTCAAGAAAATGAGAGATACCAAGGGAACATTTCATGCAAAGATGGGCTCAATAAAGGACAGAAATGGTGTGGGCCTAACAGAAGCAGAAGATATTAAGAAGAGGTGGCAAGAATACACTGAAGAACTGTACAAAAAAGATCTTCATGACCCAGATAATCAAGATGGTATGATTACTCACCTAGAGCCAGACATCCTGGAATGTGAAGTCAAGTGGGCCTTAGGAAGCATCACTACGAACAAAGCTAGTGATGCAATTCCAGTTGAGCTATTTCAAATCCTGAAAGATGACGCTGTAAAAGTGCTGCACTCAATATGCCAGCACATTTGGAAAATTCAGCAGTGGCCACAGGACTGGAAAAGGTCAGTTTTCATTCCAGTCCCAAAGAAAGGCAATGCCAAAGAATGCTCAAACTACCACACAACTGTACTTATCTCACATGCTAGTAAAGTAATGCTCAAAATTCTCCAAGACAGGCTTCAGCAATACATGAATCATGAACATTCAGATGTTCAAGCTGATTTTAGAAAAGGCAGAGGAACCAGAGATCAAATTGCCAACATCCGCTGGATCATTGAAAAAGCAAGAGAGTTCCAGAAAAACATCTATTTCTGCTTTATTGACTATGCCAAAGCCTTTGACTTTGTGGATCACAATAAACTGGAAAATTCTGAAGGAGATGGGAATACCAGAGCACCTAACCTGCCTCTTGAGAAACCTGTCTCTTGAGAAACCTGTATGCAGGTCAGAAAGCAACAGTTAGAACTGGACATGGAACAACAGACTGGTTCCAAATAGGAAAAGGAGTATGTCAAGGCTGTATATTGTCACCCTGCTTATTTAACTTATATGCAGAGTACATCACGAGAAATGCTGGGCTGGATGAAGCACAAGATGGATCAAGATTGCTGGGAGAAATATCAATAACCTCAGATATGCAGATGACAACACACTTATGGCAGGAAGTGAAGAAGAACTAAAGAGCCTCTTGATGAAAGTGAAAGAGGAGAGTGAAAAAGTTGGCTTAAAGCTCAACATTCAGAAAACTAAGATCACGGCATCCGGTCCCATCACTTCATGGCAAATAGATGGGGAAACAGTGGAAACAGTGGCTGACTTTATTTTTTTGGGCACCAAATTCACTGCAGATGGTGACTGCAGCCATGAAATTAAAAGACGCTCACTCCTTGGAAGGAAAGTTATGACCTACCTAGACAGCATATTAAAAAGCAGAGACATTATTTGGTCAATAAAGGTCCGTCTAGTCAAAGCTATGGTTTTTCTAGCAGTCATGTATGAATGTGACAGTTGGCCTATAAAGAAAGCTAAGCGCAGAATTGATGCCTTTGAAATGTGGTGTTGGAGAAGACTCTTGAGAGTCTCTTGGACTGCAAGGAGATCCAACCAGTCCATCCTAAAGGAGATCAGTCCTGGGTGTTCATTGGAAGGACTGATGTTGAAGCTGAAACTCCAATACTTTGGCCAACTGATATGAAGAGTTGACTCATTTGAAAAGACCCTGATGCTGGGAAAGATTGAGGGTGGGAGGAGAAGGGGATGACAGAGGATGAGATGGTTGGATGGCATCACTGACTCAATGGTCATGAGTTTGGGTAAACTCTGGGAGTTGGTGATGGACAGGGAGGCCTGGCGTGCTGCGGTTCACGGGGTTGCAAAGAGTCGGACACGACCGAGCGACTGAACAGAACTTAACTGAACTGAAGGGAAAAAAAAGTTATATATAAGTTCATATGATTTCATCCCTAACTCAGACATTTTATCAAGTCTGACCTGTGTGAGTGTGTGTGTGCGTGTGTGTACAGGCACACTCAGTTATGTCTGACTCTTTGTGACCCTACGAACTTTACCCCACCAGGCTCCCCTGTCCATGGAATTTTCAAGAACAACAACAGAAAAAAGACCTGAAGATAAATGACTGAAAGGGGAATGAAAATATTTCTACAAGAAAATACTAAAGAAATTATGACTGCTCGATTCAGGACAGATGAAGTTAAACGGTCATTTAAACATAGTCATCAAATATGTGAAGAATTTCATAAATGATCAGTTATGTATATACCAAGAAGTTGAACGGTCCTGAAATACAAAGGATCATAAGAGACTACTATCAGCAATTATATGCCAATAAAATGGACAACTTGGAAGAAATGGACAAATTCTTAGAAAAGTAAGGTAAGGTGAAGTCGCTCAGTTGTGTCCCGACTCTTTGCGACCCCATGGACTGTATGTAGCCTATGAGGCTTTCCCATCCATGGGATTTTCCAGGCAAAAGTACTGGAGTGGGTTGCCATTTCCTTCTCCAGAGGATCTTCCCAACCCAGGGATCGAATCCAGGTCTCCCTCATTGTAGGCAGACGCTTTACAGTCTGAGCCACTAGGGAAAAGTACAACTTTCCAAAACTGAACCAGGAAGAGATAGAAAATCTTAACAGACCCATCACAAGCATGGAAATTGAAACTGTAATCAGAAATCTTCCAGCAAACAAAAGCCCAACTCCAGACAGCTTCACAGCTGAATTCTACCACAAATTTAGAGAAGAGCTAACACCTACCCTACTCAAAGTCTTCCAGAAAATTGGAGAGGAAGGTAAACTTCCAAACTCATTCTATGAGAACACCATCACCCTAATACCAAAACCTGACAAAGATGCCACAAAAAAAGAGAACTACAGGCCAATATCACTGATGAACATAGATGCAAAAATCCTCAACAAAATTCTAGCAAACAGAATCCAACAACACATTAAAAAGATCACACATCATGACCAAGTGGGCTTTATCCCAGGGATGCAAGGATTCTTCAATATCCCCAAATCAATCATTGTAATACACCATATTAACAAATTGAAAAATAAAAGTCATATCATTATCTCAATAGATGCAGAGAAAGCCTTTGACAAAATTCAACACCCATTTATGATAAAAACCCTCCAGAAAGCAGGAATAGAAGGAACATACCTCAGCATAATAAAAGCTATATATGACAAACCCACAGCAAACATTATCCTCAATGGTGAAAAATTTTGAAAGCATTTCCCCTAAAGTCAGGAACAAGACAAGGGTGTCCACTCTCACCACTACTATTCACATAGTTTTGGAAGTTTTGGCCACAGCGATCAGAGCTTTATAAAGACATAAAAGGAATCCAAATTGGAAAAGAAGAAGTAAAACTCTCACTGTTTGCAGATGACATGATCCTCTACATAGAAAACCCTAAAGACTCCACCAGAAAATTACTAGAGCTAATCAATGAATACAGTAAAGTTGCAGGATATAAAGTCAACACAAAGAAATCCCTTGCATTCCTATACACTAATAATGAGAAGACAGAAAGAGAAATTAAGGAAACAATTCCATTCACCATTGCAACAAAAAGAATAAAATACTTAGGAATATATCTACCTAAAGAAACAAAAGACCTGTATATAAAAAACTATAAAATACTGGTGAAAGAAATCAAAGAGGACACTAACAGATGGAGAAATATACCATGTTCATGGATTGGAAGAATCAATATAGTGAAAATGAGTATACTACCCAAAGCAATCTATAGATTCAATGCAATCCCTATCAAGCTACCAATGGTATTTTTCACAGAGCTAGAACAAATAATTCCACAATTTGAAAGGAAATACAAAAAACCTCAAATAGCCAAAGCAATCTTGAGAAAGAAGAATGGAACTGGAGGAATCAACCTGCCTGACTTCCGGCTCTACTACAAAGCCACAGTCATTAAGACAGTATGGTACTGGCACAAAGACAGAAATATAGATCAATGGAACAAAACAGAAAGCCCAGAGATAAATCCACGCACCTATGGACACCTTATCTTTGACAAAGGAGGCAAGAATATTCAATGGAGAAAAGAAAATCTCTTCAACAAGTGGTGCTGGGAAAACTGGTCAACCACTTGTAAAAGAATGAAACTAGAACACTTTCTAACACCATACACAAAAATAAACTCAAAATGGATTAAAGATCTAAACATAAGACCAGAAACAATAAAACTCCTGGAGGAGAACATAGGTAAAACCTTCTCCGACATAAATCACAGCAGGATCCTCCATGACCCACCTCCTAGAATATTGGAAATAAAAGCAAAAATAAACAAATGGGACCTAATTAAAATTAAAAGCTTCTATAAGCAAGGTGAAAAGACAGCCACCAGAATGGGAGAAAATAACAGCAAATGAAGCAAATGACAAAGAATTAATCTCAAAAATATACAAGCAACTCCTGCAGCTCAATTCCAGAAAAATAAACGACCCAATCAAAAAAATGGGCAAAAGAACTAAACAGACCTTTCTCCAAAGAAGACATACAGATAGCTAACAAACACATGAAAAGATGCTCAACATCCCTCATAATCAGAGAAATGCAAATCAAAACCACAATGAGGTACTATTTCACACCAATCAGAATGGCTGCTATCCAAAAGTCTACAAGCAATAAATGCTGGAGAGGGTGTGGAGAAAAGGGAACCCTCTTACACTGCTGGTGGGAATGCAAACTAGTACAGCCACTATGGAGAACAGTGCAGAGATTCCTTAAAAAACTGGAAATAGAACTCCCATATGACCCAGCAATTGCACTCCTGGGCATACACACTGAGGAAACCAGAATTGAAAGAGACACATGTACTCCAATATTCATTGCTGCACTGTTTATAATAGCCAGGACATGGAAGCAACCTAGATGTCCATCAGCAGATGAATGGATAAGAAAGCTGTAGTATACATACACAATGGAGTATTACTCAGCTGATTCATGGGGTCACGGAGAGTCGGACACGACTGAGCGACTGAACTGAACTGAACTGAAAAAGAATATATTTGAATCAGTTCTAATGAGGTGGATGAAACTGGGGCCTATTATACAGAGTGAAGTAAGCCAGAAAGAAAAACACCAATACAGTATACTATGGAATTTAGAAAGATGGAAATGATAACCCTGTATGCGAGACAGCAAGAGACACAGATGTATAGAACAGTCTTTTGGACTCTGTGGGAGAGGGCGAGGGTGGGATGATTTGGGAGAATGCCATTCAAACATGTATATTATCATATGTGAAACGAATCACCAGTCCAGGTTCGAGGCATGATACAGGATGATCAGGGCTGGTGCTCTGGGATGACCCAGAGGGATGGTATGGTGAGGGAGGTGGAAGGGGATTCAGGATGGGGAACACGTGTACACCCGTGGCGGATTCATGTCAATGTATGCAAAACCAATACAATATTGTAAATTAAGTAGCCTCCAATTAAAATAAATACATTTATATTAAAAAAAATAAGTACAGCAGCATCAACTGGCCTTAACTTTTTCCGCCAAAGAAGCAGCATTTTATTTATTCATTTATTTATTTTTGACTGTGCCGAGAGGCATACAGGATATTGGTTCCACCTGACCAAGGATCAAACCCATGCCATCTTCAGTGGAAGTGCGGAGTCTTAACCACTGGATCTCCAGGGAAGTCCTTGTCCTTAATTTTTTGATAACAAAGTTAGGAGACTCTAGAAAAGTAAATGTAGACTATAGAGACTTCTTGTTAATTTGTTCATTTATGCAACGGATACTCTGTGAGCACAGCATTCTGCAAGGTGCTGACAATTATAAATTCTGTATTGAATTTAACTTCTATCCTAGATGATTATATCTCTTCTCTTTCCCCTCTCTTCTTACCCTTCCTCATCTTTTCTTTTTTTCCCCTCTTCATACCACCCACCCCAAACATGGGATGCATTCTCAGGTCTCTTCCATGAGGAGAGTCTCTGATTCTAACCACCTAATTCATATCAAATTTATTTATTTACTATCTTTATGTATTCCCGCCTTCAAAATGTTTGGAATCCATTTTTCCTCTTCATTCCCACTGCCCAAAGTCAAGTTCTTTCTATCCTTCATAGGAAAATGTTCAATAGTCTTTTAAAAGGTCTTCCTACGTGCAGTACCTCTCTCATTTCAGTTTAATTTCCACACGATAGAGTTAACTTCTTACAATATAAATTTTACCATGTCCTGGTCTTTATTAAAAGGTTTCAATGTATCGCTATTGCTTATTAACTAAAATCCAAGCGTTCAAAAGTCTAAGTTTTTTCAGCCATATCTTTCAGTACTTTCAATCATGCATCTTATAGTCTAGCTACAAAAGACTGTATGAAGATTCCATAAGCATTCTCTCATCACAGTGCTCTGTAGAAAACTGTTTTAATTTTTACCTATTTATTTATGGCTGTGCTGGGTTTTTGTTGCTGCACACGGGCTTTCTCTTGGAGAAGGCAATGGCAAGCCACTCCAGTACTCTTGCCTAGAAAATCCCATGGATGGAGGAGCCTGGTAGGCTGCAGTCCATGGGGTCGCTAAGGGTCGGGGACACGACTGAGCGACTTCACTTTCACTTTTCACTTTCCACTTTCACACATTGGAGAAGGAAATGGCAACCCACTCCAGTGTTCTTGCCTGGAGAATCCCAGGGAAGGGGGAGCCTGGTGGGCTTCCGTCTATGGGGTCACACAGAGTCGGACACGACTGAAGTGACTTAGCAGCAGCAGCAGCAGCAAGGGGTACTCTTCGTTGATGTGCACAGGCTTCTCACTGCAGTGGCTTTTCTTGTTGTAAAGCACAGGCTCTATGTGCACGGGCTTCAGTGGTTATAGCACTTGGGCTCAGAAGCTGCAACTCATGGGCTCTAGAGCACACAGGCTTTAGTTGCTCCATGGAATGTGGAATCTTCCTGGATCAAACCCATGGATCACACCCATGTCCCCTGCATTACCAGCTGGATTCTTATCCACTGTACCACCAGGGAAATCCCAACACAGTGCTTTTGCCCATGCCATTCCCTCTGTTCAGAATGCCCTTCCTTAAAGGATCATACTCATCCTTTAAGACTCTCAAATTTCACTTCCACAATAGTCAATCTTTCAATCCCATGGCATGTATAATTAATTGCTCCCTCTCTTCAAGTAATATTTACTTCTATAAAGAATTTATGTTCTAATCACTGCGGATGCTGATTGCAGCCATGAAATTAAAAGACGCTTACTCCTTGGAAGGAAAGTTATGACCAACCTAGATAGTATATTAAAAAGCAGAGACATTACTTTGCCAACCAAGGTCCATCTAGTCAAGATTATGGTTTTTCCAGTGGTCATGTATGGATGTGAGAGTTGGACTGTGAAGAAAGCTGATCGCCGAAGAATTGATGCTTTTGAACTGTGGTGTTGGAGAAGACTCTTGAGAGTTCCTTGGACAGCAAAGAGATCAAACCAGTCAATCCTAAAGGAAATCAACCCAAAATAGTCACTGGAAGGACTGATGCTGAAGCTGAAGCTCCAATACTTTGGCCACCTGATGCAAAGAGCCAACTCACTGGAAAAGACCCTGATGCTGGGAAAGATAGAAGGCAGGAGAAGAGGACGACAGAGGATGAGATGGTTGGGTGGCATCACTGATTCAATGGGCATGAGTCTGAGCAAGCTCCAGGAGATGGTGAAGGACAGGGAAGCCTGGCGTGCTGCAGTCCATAGAGTTGTGACAAGTCGGACACAAATGAGGGACTGAACAACAACAAATACTTGGTAAGTATTAAGGAGCAGAGCCAACCACAGACATAATCTCATAGGAAGCTGAGTTATCCTCTGTGATTTAAGTCCTGGTTTCTCCCTTTCCGTAACTATAGTACCAGAACCATGGCCCTCATCAGGCTAGGGTTTATCCCTTTTGTACCTGATCCCGGACATCTTTAACTGAGTTATACCTTACAGTGTTGTAAAATTTCTTCTAAGAGATTAGTCTTTTAAGAAAATATTAGTGTTGTAAAAGAAGCCTTCAGTAACTCCATCCAAATAAGTAACAAATGGGAGAAAGTGTCCTGTGATGGGACAAAGAGGCAAAGCTCTGTGTTTATGTGCTTTTTCTAAGTAGAGTTAGGCTTGCTCTTCAAGGAGAGGTAAGACAACAGAGAAAAAAATCTAGGTACCTGAAGCTGCCTAACCAAACAGTAATTTCCATTTTTGAACAAATATCTAATTAAGAAGACACAACCGAACGCCAATAAAGGGTTCAATGACCCAATTATCAATATTCTGAAATGCCTCAAGCAATACTTACATAAAAAGTTTACATGAGTATTATACTGAGATGATCTCATAAGACAGCTTTTTTTTTCTTCTGGCATGCAGCATGGCTTGCGGGACCTTAGGTCCCTATCAGGGATTGAACCAGAGCCCTCCATAGTGAAAACGAAGAGTCCCAACCACTGAACCACCTGGCAATTCCCCTATAAGATAGCTTTTAAAGACTTCTAAGAAATCAGTTTCAAACTATTTGTAGAATGAATGAACAATTGCTTTGAGTTAGAAACTTTTAAAATTTTATTTATTTATGCATTTATTTTTGGCTGGGTCTTGCTGTACTTGGGCTTTCTCCAGTTGCAGTGAGCAGGGGCTACTCTCTAGTTGTGGTGCTCCAGCTTCTCACTGAGATGCTTCTTTGTTGCAGAGCACTGGCTCTAGAGTGTGTAGGCTACAGTAGCTTTTGCACACAGGCATAGTTGCTCCACAGAATGTAGGATCTTCCTAGATCAGGGATCAAACCTGTGGCCCCTGCACTGGCAGGCAGATTCTTAACTACTGGACCACCAGGGAAGTTCCTGAAACAATTTCTTTCTTTTTACATATCTATTTATTTGGCTGTGCCAACTCTTAGTTGCTGTATGTAGGATCTTTAGTTGTGGTATGTGGGATCTAGTTCCCTGATCAGGGATCAAACCTGTGACCCCTGTATTGGGAGTGCAGAATCTTGGCCATTGGACCACCAGGGAAATCCCTAGAAACATTTTAAAAAGTGCTTTTTGGTAAATATTTTAGTAAATACAATAAATATCATCTTGTAAATGACAGTTTTACTTTGAGAAAGAAATATAATAAAGGCTTTCTAATTTGAGAAAATTAGAAATGCTTTCTAGGAAAAGAAAATGGATTCTTCGCTTCTGTAGGGAAAAACTATCTTTCTTTTGCTTTGTAGATTAGTATTTCTCTTTTTTGTAAGGAAATCGGTGAGTCTTTAAAAACGCTGTATTTTTTTGTGTAATAAATGATTGATAAATGTAATGAATAATTGAGCCTATATACTTATTCTTTTTAATGTTAATTATGTTTTTCCTAGCAGAATGCCTTCTATAGAAGCAGACAAATATTTATTACTCATTGAAAAAACTGTCACTCCTGCTTCAGCTGTAAGCCACTGACATTTAATTTTCTAATGTCTTTTACACAGAATATATTATAGCAAAATCTGCCCCAAACAAGTATTTTATAATCCTTCTTGTGCCCCACTGTTTTTCAATTTATCAACAGTGGTGCCTGCCTAAACTGTCAACCAGGGATTTTCATCATTTAATCAATATACCATATATTTGAAAGGAGTGCTTAAAAATTATTCCATAAACTCATGTCTTATATAAGGGTAATAAAACCTACAGCTAGAAGCATTTATAGCAAAGCTAATAACTAAACAGCACAACCAATTTTGAAGGTGACTGGCTAATGTCAACATTAGATTATGGAATCTGCTAACCCTGTCACCTAAAGAAAATAAAGCGAAAAATAAGGGCAAAGGTAAAGACTTCAGAAATTCTTTGGGAGAGAGAACCAAAATGTCAGACTATAAAGAAACTGCACTTGGAATGCAGGGTCCTAAGATCATTCTTTAGCAAGTATCTGAAAGTTTATGTATGGAAAATAAGAATGACAAACAATAATTTCATTCATTTACTACAAACCTCAGGAGAGTTCTGGCAAGAAGACAAGAATGACCAGAAGGAATAAAGAAAAAAAATTATTATAAATAAATCACCTTTTTAATTATCCATCTGGATTGCCACTTTAGTGCCACTCTAGAGGTCCTAAATGTGAAACTGAAATATTTTTCTCTTCTTGGAAGGAAGTTGCTTCTAAGGCTGCCAAAAGTTTAGCTGGATCAGGCCTCCTCTCTCTTTAATGAACTATGCTACTCTATACCATTTTCCCATATAATTTACATATTGATTCCTAGAAATGCATCATTTTAACCAACAAGGTACTTACATTCACACTGTATGACATCTAGGTTAAACTGCTGAACGGCTCCCATGCTTATCTGTTTTAACTCACTGTCCAGTAGCATCTGCATTAAGGATGTTGACAGATGCTGGCAGGCTGACATGCAAGCAGTCTGGGCAACTTTTCCCTGTTTAAAACAAATATCCAAACCAAAAAATAAACAAACATAGAAATGTATCATATGATAAAGTATCACAAAAATTTTTCATGGCATCTTTTTTAGTGATGGCCTTTCTCTTTCTGTATTCTGAGTGGCTGTCTTTTAGCATAGGAACTGAAAGTAACATTCTGTTGACTTGCCATTCTCATGATATAAACATCATTAAAGTTATAATTTTATGTAGAAAAATTAAAGTTTGGGTTTTAAATCTATTGATTATTTCATATCTTTTTAAATATCTCAAGTATGTTTAAAAATGCACATTAAAATATGCCATTTGTGACATAAAATAACTATCATGTTGATAGAACATTTATTCATATAATGCTCTTTAAACTTTCCTTTATGTAATTAACCAAGCCAAGAATTAAGTTAATAGTGTAATTTATTATAATTTAACTATACCTAATATACTTCATAACATATACTTTCATATGTATGCAATAAGTAAAATGTCTTTATAAAATATACTTTGAGTCATTAAGTTCTTACTTCTAATAGGAAGCTGAGTTTGGAGCATAGCTTCAATTAGGAGGGTAAAAAAGAAGCTTGCATACCAATATGATTTCACAATCATCTACAGATCTTTTCATTTAGTTTTAAAAATTAAGTTTTAAAATCATCTGATAATTTAGAAATATAAAGTTAAGTGAGCTACAAATATTTGTGGCTGTCTTTTAGTATAATATCATTATATTTTCTACTATAATAAGCTCCTAAATCTCCACATGAATTTTGACAGCCTTGATTCAGGCTATATTTTCTATAAAAACAATTTAAAATGTCTAGCTTCTAGATTATATAGCTGAATCACAATATAATATTGCCTTTAGTATAAACTGTTCTTTCAAGCAGGCTTTTTATTTTAACTACAGTTGAAAAGAAAATATTACAAAAACTTTCAGGTAAAGCTTTCCAGTGTAATACCACTGCTAGTATGGCTATCTCCAACCCACAATTATGTGATTTAGTGATGGACTGACACCCATATGATTCAAAGATCTACGATTAAGGTTAGAAATAAGAACTTTTGGAAGATGTGCCATGTTTTGCCTTATTAGCATTAACAAATATTTACCCAGTGATATGTGATCATTATGCTTTTCCTACTTATCACAAAGGCCAATAAAGCTACAAAATCATGAAAATCTTCCAAACATAAATGCTATAATATATTGATGCAAAAATGTTTACATAGGATTGATCTGTTAGAAAGCAAGGAACACAAATATATTTTAAAGATGTTTACTTGAACAATTGTTCATTCGATTACACATTTAAAGTCAGACTAGAAACAAGCAACTTTTATGAGTCCATATGAATCTTTAGCATTTAGACACTATGCACAGTAAAAAAAAACTGCATCTGAAATGGAATGTCAATATCTAAATCAGAAACTTTAGAGATAAAAGCTGATGCAAACAATATATTTGACAAATACTGATGAACTGCCAAAAAGGAATGTAACAAACAATGCAAAACCCAGCATGCTTCAAGATCCCCAAACTAAGAAGAATTAGTCTAGGAGACATGCAGCTCCATTTCCCAAGCAGAATAATATCAATATGAATGAGAAGCAGGAGGGGAGAGACAGAGAAAGAAGAAATCAATGGCATGTAATTTAATTACAATGTAATAGGCTTGAAAAAACTTAATGGAAATGTCATTTTGACCTAATGGAACAACTAGCACATTTTAGTTTTAATGTACTTCTCCATCAAATCAGCTCCACATCCTACTTATGTTGCCACTATAATGTACTAACTGCAAAAGCAGATTAATAAACAGCCAAAAACAGTTACTACTACATTCATTTCATAAACACACTGTGTAAAATTTTAACATGGGTTCAGATGCTACAAATGACTATGCAGCAATAGTACTGGAGCCAAAATAATTGTACTAGTACAAAAATACAGGCTATTTCACAAATTTGGTGGATATGGGTAATGAAAACATACAAGTGTGCATGAGCGTGCATACACACACACACATGTTTCTGTTTAACACATGCAATTTCCTTTGATTATGCATATTAAATACAGGCTTATTGTTCTCAAAGATAGAAGTTTAAAATGTTTATAAAATATTGAAATGAAAAATTCCTTTTTATAGCTCAAAAATTGATATCAAAGGTTCAAATCCTTTAAACACTTAAAAGTTATATTCTATAAGATCAATTTTTTTAATGTGTACTTTTTGACTATAAAATGTGACCAAATATTCTTACATTTTATCTATTACTTATTTTGAGATAGAAAATTTTAATATTCCAGAAACTTGCACATCCCCCAAACATTTTTGATACAATTTTGGTACACTTTTGTATAACCAAAACACTCCTTTCTGAACACTATTTTGCTATTATTGTTGATGCTTTTAATACTGTATCACCTTCTAGAACAAAAATAATCTAAGTACTTTTACAACTATCTTTATAAAACTGGCTGTTTTCATTATAGATGTTCTGGTTTTTAACAATACAACAAACAAAGCCAAAATAATTAAATGAAGTAACTGAGAAAATACAGCACATTTAGTATCAAGCACCTAGAAATTTCTGCTCCTCTCATCTGAAAAGTTAATTGCAACTATTGCTAACATTCTTTTTCTTTAACATAAATTTCAATAAGTAAGTAAAACCACCTGCCAAGCTTTTAAAGGTAACTACTTTTTTACCCTGCTCTCACATTTTGCTGAAAAAAACTTGCAAAGAGAGAAAACCCCTGGACAAACTTCTTGTATTTCAAAGGAACTTGTAAAAGAGAATCTGCTGACATATTAGATCCTTTTCGCATTACCCAAAAGCTTTTCTTCTAAGAACAATTGTGGTAAAGAGACATTTGGCTCCTAGGAAATTCCCAAAGGGTCAACCATATGCATCCTTCCATGGCACCTTCACAGTGCTGCTTTCTAGATTCATGTCTCAAAAGCAGCTTTCATCATTTACTTGTGTGTCAGTCAATATGATTTATGGACTGCATTCAACAAAGTCAAAGCATATAGAATGAGAAATATGACTACAATCTGCTAATTTGTTTTGTATTGAGCCACTTAAGAGTCAAAGACTTGATGTCAGACTGAGACCAGCAACACAATTAACCAGTCGGTGACAGATTCATCCATCCTCCCTGCCAGGCTGTGCCAATCAAAGACAGCATGAGGCGACATTTGGTGAAATCAGTAAGAAAACTCATTCTCTAAGTAACCTATGTGAGACCTTGATTGACACTTTTTGAATTTAGTTTGTGGAACACAGACAGTCTTTACCCTATAGTCCCCCACTGCAAGCTGTGAAATAAGGCTTTTAATGCCAATCACAGGAACAATAAACCACAAACCACCAACCCTCAGTTTAAAAGGAATCAAGAAAACACATCTGTTTGTATGTCAAGCCAAATTTCCAGAATAATTTACTATTATAGATTAGGTAAAGATACTCTGTTTCCTTTGAAACATCATAAAATGACATGGTAACAAAAATACAACACATTTTATTAGATTATAACTCAAAACAGTTTTGGTTTCAAAGTAACACTTTGATAGATCTACTCTAATATAATAGTAGGAGAAATGTAGAATACTTAAAAACTAATTTGACACATTTAAATTTTCATTTGAAGTTTTCATTTCTGTCTCACCATTCTCTTATTTCAAAGATCTAATAAAATAGGAAGGCTTGATTTCAATAATAATTATTTGAAAGCATTTTTCAATGCTGCTTTCATTCTCTCAAATACACTTTACATAAAAATGTGCTCTTGAAATCACAATCATTCTTTCTGTGTTGGTCTATTTTCCTTAAAGATCCCAGGAGAATCCATTTTCTTTTATTTATACCCTCACAAAAGATCAACTTTGCACAATAAGCTACTTTTTATTTAAGTTAAAAAAATATATAGACTCAGAAATATTATGCACTATATTTATTATTCTTTGAATTGATAACAGGTTTTGTTTTGAAAAGTTATGTAACTCTTGTCAGGAAAAACTTAAAAACTTGAATAAAATCATGGTCAATTTGAATATTAAATCTAACAGCGGTAAGCAAATTTATTAATTATGATTCTATGTGACTTTTAAAGTTATTTAAATAAAAACAGCAAAATACTGCTATAGTATTCAAATTTATTGCCGCTCAATTTGAAATGTGAATTTCAGTTATGAGACAGGAAATAGCCTTTTCAGAGGGAAGACCAAAGAAGAAAGGAAATATTTTGATGAATTGGTTATTCTCCTAAAGTACCACAATTTTTAGCCTTTTAAAACACATGGTCCAAAAGATTGAGGTCTTTCATCAAATATGGAGTATCCAACACTAAAACCAGAAATGAATTCTTATTGAAAAATGATGCCAAGTTGAAAAATAGACATTTTAATCTAAGAAATCGATTATAATTCTATTTTACAAAAGAATCACTAATTTAAATGTCACTATATAAAACCACTTAAATGTACTGCTACTCAAACATAAAAAATGTTATTCAATCTGGCAAAAAGCATACCTAAAGCATGAAAATTTCCCCAAGGTGACTTCACAAATACACAAAGATTCCATTAAGGTTTTAATCTATATTCTGGCTGAACACATGGTATAATACTGAAATATCTCTGATTCCCAATAATATAGAATGTATGTTTAAAGGTTTAAATATCAAGATGAATTTCTTTAGCAAGTTTTAAAAATAACTTTAATACAATCTTGAAAACAGTTTTGAGATTATGCCCCCAAAATTCATAGGTCTACCAAAATATACTTACTCTAATGTCCCTAACATTTTTCAAAATACCTCCTTTACATTTCTATATTCCTCTCATACTCTTCCTGTCTGCATCTAAGTAGCTCTAGTCCCCAAAGAACATTATCACATCAGTTAACCACAATTCCCACAGTCAATTATGAATTCCCTTTCTCCTCTCTTAGGCTTTTCTTCTTTAAACAATTCTCAACCATACCGATATGAGACATAACATAAAGTATTGCTCTTGGGACACACAAACATGCACATTCACACGCACACACACACGCACAGATTAAAAAGAACAGCAGTATCTTAAAGTTGGGAAAAAAATTCTCCAAACTGGGGAAACTTCAGGACACTTGTAATATATGGCACATTTCTATTTCACGCCTTATCCTAACTTCCTTATCCCAACTGTGTGTGTGTGTGTGCTGTCACTTCAGTCGTGTCCGGCTCTTTGCGACCCCATGGACTGTAGCCTGCTTGGCTCCTCTGTCCATGGGATTTTCCAGGCCAGAGTATTGGAGTGGGTTGCCATGCCCTCCTCCAGGGGATCTTCCTGACCCAGGGATCAAACGCACATCTCTTAAGTCTTCTGCACTCGCAGGTGGGTTCTTTACCACTGAGCCACTAGGGGAGCCCCATTCCAACCACAGATCTCATTAAACTTTGGTGGCCTTTTCCTTCTTCTTAAACAATCTTTTGAACATGGCCTTAGATGACATATAGCACTCAGATTTTTAGCTTCCTGCAAATATCATTGCTGCTGTCATGGTAATCCCATGATATCTTCAAACTTCTCTTAACTTTAATAAGCAGAAAGAGAATGCAAGGACAAACAAGACAGTGAAGTCTAGAAGAGGTCAAGGTTTTGAAGCTACTGATTATACCAGAAATCTAGATTAAACACACTTTTGTCCAAGGTAGCATGAAGAGGAAGCGGGTCTGTGCTGTGTAGGAACTGACAGAGATATTTCCTACCTCCTAAATTCACTTGATAACAGCAATTTGGGCAATTAGGTACATGTTTAAATAGGGAAGCAATAAAATATGAAGGCCCTATAACCTTCTCCCTTGGCAAATGTAAGAAATGCAAGAGAAGCTTAAGGCAAGCTGTAAACTTCCACATGTGACTGAATACTATGGTCAAGCCACAGGAATTAAGACTGAAAAACTGAAACATCCAAGAACTGTTATTAAAGCAACAACTCTGTCATAGCAGAGTCAGAGCCTCATTTTTTTTTACATAAGCACCCAGATCAGAGTATTAGGACTATACAAACATTAAAAACTACTATTTCACAACCCCAGTACAACTTAAAATTTGCAAAGAAGTTGTCAGAATCACTAACAAGTTAGAAGAGTATAGACTGTTTCCACATGATCATTAGTAAAATGGACAAATGTCACCCAAGCTGACTCTCTCTTATTAATATATATAGGTAGGAGGCTAAGTAAGTGTTAGTCACTCATAATGTCCGACTGTTTGCAACCCTATGGACTGCAGCCTACCAGGCTTCTCGGTTAATGGAATTCTCCAGGCAAAAATACTGGAGTGAGGAGTCATTCCCTTCTCCAGGGGATCTTCTCTAACCAGAGATCAAACTCAGGTCCCCTGGATTGCAGGCAGATTCTTTACTATCTGAGCCACTGGGGAAGCTCAATATATTATAAACATAGCCATACACATGTAAACATAATACAGGGTAGGCCTTTGTTGTTCAAGGCATTTATATCTAGATTTCGACCTTTTAAGGATGACTCCAAGAGTCCAGTACAAGTAGGGCTTCATTTGCTGAGACTCACATTTAAGTTAGGTACTCTGTGAAATGGGTTGTGAGCAGGGAGGAACTAGTCAGAGACCGAATACAGTCAAAGTCCCAACCTCTCCAAGTCAATCTGGCTTAGCTGTCTTCTGTTAGTTGACATGGATAAAGTAACTCTCGTTAAGATCTATAGTTTTCAACTGTATCTTACAGTGTTTTCTGAAAGAAATTACATGGCACAGCCATATTCTCAAATTCGGGAATTCTCAAAGGTTTGGGGTATACTCATCTAGAATGTTAAGGATTTTTGAACAGGTAATTTCACTGGGCTAAATCCTAGATTGTGGGAATGCAGTTGGGGTAAATACTATTAGTCACTTTCAGTGGAGGGAGTACCTGGAAGAGGAGTTTAAACTATTCAGGGAAATGTATCCTATGAGGGAAGGATACATATTAAAACAGAAACAAAACTCATTATGGGAGGAGGGAGCAAACAAGGTAAGTCATCTACTAAGCACTTTTTTCCTAAAAACAATCTTGCAAATGACATTCAACAATATTCTGAGAGTGAAAAATAAGTCCTTATAGACATCTACCGTAGGTCTTTGTCAACTGCCTCCTCCTTGTTTCCAAACAGACAGGCTTTACATCTCAATGCTATTACCAGCTACCAGACCAATTTTCATTAAAGGCAGAAAGTTTTAGAACAGGACAGCTTCCTTACAATGCCTAGTCTCCTGAATGAAAGAAAAGGAAGTGATTAAACCTTGTTGCATATATATATAATATTCATCTAAACTTGCACTTTTGTTGGGGCTTCACTCTGCAAAGTATAATCTCTTTTATCCTCACCCTTATCCATTCCTGTCTCTTCTATACAGGGAAGAAAAAAAATACAGGTTCTTGAGCATCACCAGATCGTGGCTTGCACAGGAAACTTCTGACTCCAACATCTTTCCCTACCATCTCCTTTCTTTCACTTCAGGGGATCTGACCTCTTTTTCATTTTCTTTATCTGCTCATAATAAACATAATTCCAACTCAAACAATCTCTTATCCACATATTTTAGACTCTTTTCTCCCCCCTTCCTTGGCCTACTTAACTCTGGTGGGGGGGGTGGTATGGGGAGACAACTATCTTCTATTTTTTTCTTTCTATTGTGTAATACAGGTTAAAAGGAAAGATACTATTTGCATTCCTAGAACTTACCCCTATTTGCAAAAACTCAAGTACCCTTACAAACACAAATTCTCTGTTGCCATCTGGTAGTGAAACTGCTAGATGGTATGTTCCAATTTTAGTATATGTGCTGCCGAAGCGAGCACTAGATGGTATGTTTTCATCTGTTTTTGATACTGAATCTTCCTGTTAAAAACGATCCTTTGCTCATAAAGCTTACATCAATTATATAGTCTGTTTCATCTATAGCCATAAGAGAGTGAAGTAAAAGGTTATTTGTAAGTGTGCATATACATGTATGTACTAATACTCTGTGTGTGTATATAGAGTCCACTTTATTTCCATTTATATCTCCTTAATCTGTTACTTACAAGTTAGTCTTGTACTTCTCCCCTAATCCACTGATTTCCTATCAAAATTCTCATGCTAAAAGCCCTTTATTACTAATGCCACTACTTCTTCCAACTATGCCCCCATTAAAACAAAGTCAAAATACTGTTTCCTACAACTTTTGACAGCAGGGAAATATTTAAGTATGCTATGCTATATATACACACATAAGGCTTACAAACTTATGAAATCAAATTTCTCACCAAGATTAGTCAGTATTTAGCAATAGAGACATCAACTTAATACCCAAAAGGATTAAAGTTATAAAATTCAAGTATGTTCACTTTCAACTAAAAAGCAAGATTTTTTGCAATTAACTTCCAACAGTGAAAATCACTTAACTGTTTTATTACATTATGAAAAAGCTTAAGAAAAAACAGAAATTCTATTACTAACGCTGGACCTTGATTGCTTTCAACTTTTCATTTATGTTTTCTGTCAAAGTTCTCTAACTTTCTCCATTGCACTGATATACTGTCAATGGTTTGCTCTTGTTGATTTTTGTGTACTTGTAAGTATCTTATTATAAAGTATGGAAATAAGTATCAAAATGTGTCACAGAAATACCTCGCTTATCACCATAGAAAGAACTATTTCAAATAAGTAACTTCTTTAAAACACTGGACATTCAAGTGCTAAATCTTTCTAAATTATTCACTCACATTTATCTAAAACTGATCTCCAAATCCATCTGTCCTTCTTAAATACAGGACAAGAAACAATCTGAGGTTTTTTTTTTTTGGATAGCAAGGTTAGTATCACTTCTGTATTCTGAATATGCATATGGTCTATCTGCAGGAAATCTGTAAGTAAGCTTAATAGGTACTTAACAACTATTGCATTTATTGAAGTGAATTAAATGAGCAAAAAGGTCAAGTGAAAGCTTGAGGGTCTGTCTCTTCAATAAGTCAAAGTGTTAGTCCTCAGTGTTGGGAATTTGCAAGTGATTTTTGTACTATAGGTTCATTTTAATCACCATTCAACATTTATAGCTGTATCTAGAGAGTGGTGATCTGAGTTATTATATTATCCTTTCAAGAAGGTGTATAAGGAATGAGTAACCATGCAAATATTTCTACTCATCTGACGGTACTGATACCATCTTCAATATATCACATTCACATAGACATTTTCTAAATTACAGTCTGCAAATAACAGACTGTAAACTTTCTCTACAAAACTAGAAAGTATTCTATATTTGACAAATAAACTTCTTGATTCAAAACTTCTGATTTTTACAGTATACTTTTTTTTCTTGGTCACACCACACAGCTTGCAGGATTCTCAGTTCCCCAACCAGAGACTGAACCCAGGGCCTGGCAGTGAAAGCCTGGAATCCTAACCCGTAGGCCACCAGGGAACTCCCTGCAGTATACATTTCATATATACTTTTTAAACATATAAGAAAAATATCTTTATAATAGTCTAGTTAGTCACTATTCCTCTCATATTAACTTTAAAAGTACTTATAAAGCACTTCCTCTATGTAAGACATTGTTTAGGTACTATAAAAGACACCATGATGAGTAGATATAGTTCCTATCAAAATGAGATTAAATTCTGAGTAGAAATAAGGAAAGTCTAAAACCATAGTTTAAGACAAAATATAAATAAGTACCATAAAAGTGGGATAAAGTATCAATGTAAGGTTAAGCAGAATCAGTAAAAGCTTCATGAAAGAATAGCATTAAAGATGGCTCTTGGAAGAGATTTAAAATTTTTACAGTTATAAATGAAGACAAGGTAGAAAACTCAAGCTAGATGCAGGGCAGAGTGAATTTTCCACTTTAAATGCCCAGGTTAAATCATGGTCAGAAATGTATCAGAAAGAGATTGAGGTCATTTATTTGTTAGCCTGTGGAATTTTCACTTAATTCAGTAGATAAGTGAGAGACCTTGAAATTTTTGAATAGAGAAAATGAAATTAAAATGTGCTTTGGAAAGGATTATCTGGCTTTGATATGTAGGATGAATAGAAGTAATGAGAGACTATTGGCAGAGACGAATTAGAAAACAATTACGATAATCAAAATTTGAACTTTGATAACAGAAGTAAGAACAGAAAGGACAAAATGAAGGTTCAGTTCAGTTCAGTCGCTCAGTTGTGTCCGACTCTTTGTGACCCCATGAATCACAGCACGCCAGGCCTCCCTGTCCATCACCAACTCCCGGAGTTCACTCAAACTCATGTCCATAGAGTCGGTGATGCCATCCAGCCATCTCATTCTCTGTCGTCCCCTTCTCCTCCTGCCCCCAATCCAGCATCAGAGTCTTTTAAAGTGAGTCAACTCTTCGCATGAGGTGGCCAAAGTATTGGAGTTTCAGCCTCAGCATCAGTCCTTCCAATGAACACCCAGGACTGATCTCCTTTAGAATGGACTGGTTGGATCTCCTTGCAGTCCAAGGGACTCTCAAGAGTCTTCTCCAACACCACAGTTAGGAACATTTAAATTTCAAATGCTAGATGATATTTTTTCAAAAATAAGAATATTTTTCAATATATATACTCAGACAGCATTTGAGTTCTTATTTCGGCTCTTAAGAGCTTGTAACTGGAGGTGAAAAGGAAGAACAAATACAATAAAAAGCAAAATATGACAAAGCCACTAAAAGAGAGTAGATGCTGAGGAAGGCAATGAATATTGGGCTTGGTGAAAAAGAAACATTTGAATTGGGTCATGAGCTATACTGTGTTATGCACTGAGATTTCTACAAGTAGAGTCTGGGATAAGTGTTGTAGAGAAAAAGTATTCAGGAAAAGCACAAGTAATCTTACAAACAAACATAACAACTAATATGTTTTGAGTGTTCATTTTATGCCAGGCATTTTTCTGAACATTTCAAGTATACTACCTAATTTAACCCTCACAAAAATCTCTATAGCATATATTCTTATTGAACTATTGAACTCATTTGCAGATAAGGAAAGTATCTCAAGCATGGCCTGTCATGCCTGAGATGACCACAGAGAGATATCCCCAAAGCACTGTGCTCACCTCAGATGCACCATAATGTTCACTTTCACAATCAAGTCCCAGAGAATCTTGATTGCTTCACCAAAACAACTAGTTATTATCTTCAAACTTTGGCTTCCACAAAAACTACAAGTGTATCAAGAACACTGCCAAAACAATTAAAATTTTCCATAAGCACCTAAGCAGAGAAAAATAAGCCTGCAGGAAGTTCATTATTTTCTAATTCGCATGCTAGCTTGAGCTTGTATCTACTTACCGACATGGCTGCATGATCACTGCTGTTAGTCTGAGAAGGAAGTCAAACAGGCAATCATAAAAAAGGAAAATGTATTCCAATATCAACAGAAGTGGTGTTTAAAGCAGTAAAAAACTACACCATACACAAGCCAGTTGACTCTCAGTTGTTGTTACAATTTGAAACTCAAAATCTATTTATTAGTGACATCTGAATATTTGATCTAGCCTGAACTGAAGGTGGCCCTGCATATGGGAAGTTACCCTTTTTACCAAACACACAAGGAGTAAAGGAAAAAACACAAGCAGAAATGGAAGAAGACATTTAACTAGCCAGGTAGATTACTGTAATTACCCACAGTAAGTAGTGGGTTGGCAGCTGTGTTATCCAGACAATTCATTCTTCTGGAAGACTGGACTAGACTCTAGGTAACCTCTAGGTCCTTTCTAGATTTAACTTCCAAAAAAATTTTTGTTTGGATTAGCAAAATCCCATCACAACAGTTATTTTATTCAACTATTTTTTCCCCAAATCTTTCAAATTGTGTAAGAGGTATATAATTGTATGTGAGATATAAAAGTCATAAGCCAAGATGAAATTTAGCTAAAATTCTGTAATGTAGTCAATAAAGGTCAGTCAACAACATTTAACATATGAACATGAACACCATGTAAGTCATAGGACTTGTGACGCTTCCATCACTGTTCATATTATACAATTTTTATGTTACAGTCAATAAGTCATCAGATCAACATTATTCATTATTATTATATATTTAAAGATTAATATTGAAATAAGAAAAAGTAATTTGTTAGCATATATGTATACAATAAATATATGGTCATGTTTTCACTTGATAAGAAAAGTACTAAAATGTATTCAAAGCTGCTTATGTAACAATTTAAAAACTATAATTTTTGTATTTTTAATATAATTCTTTCCAGTATCACATAAAAGAAAGGATGATTAAAGCCTGTGATTGTACTGCTGCTGCTGCTGCTAAGTCACTTCAGTCGTGTCCGACTCAAAGTTCTCCTCTGTAGTTTCCAGTGAAGTCAAAGGACATGTACATCTCTATATTTAATTCAGGGAAAAAGTATGAACCAAAGGACCAAGAACATAAAAGAGCAACACTAAAAAAGAAAATAAGGTGCCAAAATGAACAAATCTAAGTTTAAGTTAAGACTTTACACCTGTGTGACACTTAATAATAAATTTTATATATGGGGACCTTAGAGGTGATCTCATCCAATCATTTTATTTCAAAGAGAAGGAAAGAAGTTGTTCAAAATCAAGACAGTAGACTAAGTCAATGTGTTTGTTTCCCACTGATCCTGAGACACAATTGATACAAGAGGCACAGAATTACAAAACAGGAATAGAATGTTTAACAACACAGAAAACGAAGGCATGTGGAGGAATTCATTAAGGGATAACTTCTAGAAGAAAGAAAACAGATTTTTTTTTTAATGTTTATTTATTTATTTTGGCCATGTCACAAGACATGTGGGATCTTAATTCCCCAATCAGGGATCAAACGTGTGCCCCCTGCATTGGAAGTGCAGAGTCTTAACACCTTGACCACCAGGGAAGTCACCGAGAAAACAGACTAAACAGAGAAGAGAAAGCAACTGCCCATTACATGCTACCAGAGGAACTACAGTGGAGTTGGGAGCCAGCTGTGTATTAGAGGTCCAGTTGTGCATATGAGAGAGCACAGATACCAGAAATGCAACGGGAAACAGGGTAGGTAACTAAAGATGTCTACAACAACAGTGCCAGTGATCCCCTAACTACAGAGCACAAGCATTTTTCCATAGTGAGAGAAACTTTAGAGGGAGAGGTGAGACTCCTGCTGTAGGTAGGAAAAAAAAGAAAGAGAGCAGGAGGGAGGAAGGGGGTGTTGTGACAATGGAAAGAGGGGCAGTGATGGCTACACAATTTGTGGAGCTCAGTGCAAAATGAAAATGTGGGGTCCCTTGTCTAAAAATCGGTAAGAATTTCAAGATGCCAGCAAAGCACCAAAGCACATGCAGAACCCTTCTAAACTCAGCACCATGTGCCATAGCACATGTTACACATCCATCAAGTCAGCCCGTAAGCAAGGAAACCACAATCGCACGGACAGCTCTATACATGCTCACTCTAAGTTTAAGAATCCTAGGCAAAGTGCCTCCCAAATTAAAAAAATTTCCAGTCAGATTCCTAACTAAGAGGGGAAAAAAAAATCTATCAAAAAATAGGGTATTTATACAGTAGCAGAGTAAATGCAAATCAGTGTTTCAGGCATTCTTTGTTAAAAGAGAATGAGAAAAACAAAGAAAGAAAAAACCTATTCGACGGTAATATAGATAATTCAAGAAACAGAAAATATCTTTTAAAAAAAGCCTCCAGGGACTTCCCTGGTGGTCCAGTGGCTAAGGCACTGTGTTCCCAATTCAGGGGGTTCAGTCCCTGGTCAGGGAACCAGAGCCCACATGCCGCAACTAAAGAGGCCGCAACAGCCAATTAAATTAATTAATTAAAAAAAAACAACCTCTAATACCTCAGGGAAATTTGAAAGATAATATATACATTTTTTAAAAAGAGAGAACAGTATTCTATGAGAAAAGAACAATTTTAAAACACAGTGACTCCTTAAAAATTAAAATACAACTAATAAAATATTCTCTAGATGGACTGAAATAAAATTGAGAAATCCTCCCAAAACAGAGAGCAAAAAAAGAGATAGGAAATGAAGGAAAAGATAAACGATAAAGAAGATCAGTCCAGGAACTCTAACATCTAGTTAATGAGAGTCCAAGAAAGAGAGAACAGAAAAGTGGAGGGGAAAAAATTATCTAAAAAATAATAAAAGAGAAGTTTCCTGTGCTGAACTTCCCCTTTGACAGAAAGGGGTCATTGAATAAAGAGCTAAGTAAATGAAATAATAGCTTACATCTCCACACATTATCATGATATTTTAGAATATTAAAGAATAAAAAATAGATCCTAAAACCTGGATGCCAAAAGACAATGGAGGAATGCAACAAAAATTGTCAGAGAAAAACTATTCAACCTAGAATTACTAAACTATCAATCAAACACAAGGACAGAGAAGGTATTTCATGATATGCAAGGACTTAAATAGGATAAAGTTACTGTGGCAGTTTAGCAAAACCAACCAGTAAAGCACTAAAAACATGTGAAATCCATGAAACAGTTTCCAACTCTGGAGATCAGAGAAAGAAAGTCCCAGGTAAACAGCTATACAGCAATTCTAGACAGCAACTGGTACAAAGCAGAGACAGAGGCCTCTGTAGCAGTCAGAAAACATCAGACGAAGAACTGACAGAGTGAAGGGTAGGGAGGCTAATGTCTTTATCTTACGAAGTGAATTAAGATACTGACTGAAGAAAAGGAACAAAAAAGAGGAGTGTAACTATTTTATATAAAGAAACGATAAACATAAGAAATAAAACATCACACTGAAGAAAAAGGACGAAGTGAGAAGTTGCTATTGAATACACATGCCTTATCTTTCATAGCAGGGACTCACAAGACATTCTCTTCTTAAGATAATTACCAGAAGAAATGAAGACATATGGTGAAATGGTAGTCTGGGACTGGGGGAGATGGGAAGGCTATTTTCCATCCCAAAGTCTCCTGGGATACCTGACTTAATACTATGTGTACATATTAACTGAAGCAAATTTTAAAAATAACCTTTATTTTTAAAATATTTTTTAAAAAACAACCTTCATTTTTAGTTCTGTGAAATGAAACATATTAATTAGCAAATTAATTCAGAGTCTGAATGATTTGTCAACTTACATAAGGTTGGTTAATTGGAATAATCAGGCCTAGACTGTGAATCTCACGATTTTCAATATAGTACTGCACCTCCAGAAAAAAATTCATAAGAAGAGTATGGTTTTAAAAGTTAGATACTATCCATTTCTATCTAAATCATGCACCTTCATTCACCGTATATATATATATACATACATATATATATATATATACTTATTTCTCACTTACAGAAAGCATAATGTTTTTTTAACTATTTATGGAAATTAAAAGTGCAAATTAAAAAGTTAATGGCACCAGGTTCGTCATTTACACATATCCCTTAGTGGTTGTAAATCAATAAAACATCTTTATTTTAACAAACACATCACTAGCATATATGAAAGAAAGAAATGGTAATTATTGTTTCCAGCAGATCACTGCTGCGTCTTTAGGTGGTACTGTATTCACAGTAAAAGATTACTGAGTTCCACTTGGCAGTCATGAATTACTAAATAACTGCAAGCTGCTCAACAATATCTTGTATTTATAGACTTGTAAGTGGTGAATGAATGCTGAATGCTTTTAAAAATTTAACACTGAATGGTTTTAAAATTCAAAATTGAATGGTTTTCAAATTTTCTAGCTAATATAAAATCTTATTTAAAAAACACAAAGCTTGTTTATAAGTTAGGCTTAAAAATAAGCGTTACAAATGCATTAGAAAAACTTGCCTTGTAGAACACATGTCAAAATGTTAACAGTAATTTTTCTTTTAAAAGATAACAGAAGATAACTTTTTTAAAATTTTTTCTATACTGAGCAATAGTTTTCAACTGTCAGGAAAAAATTATCAGAAACAAGAAAGTTCACTTACACATTTGAAACAGTAAACATTGCTGATTTCAAAAGTACTGATTTGGGGATAAAGTAATAATTATATCATACAATAATCACACTTCACTGACATTAGCCAGCATCTGACCATCAGCCACTGTAAGCACTGCAGTCAAGCTGTAACAACTATTCAAATAAATATAATTTATAATGAGTATCTTTATTAATGAAGAAGTTTTTAAAATGGCTATATAATGCAAAAGACAGAACTCAAAACTATAATACAAGCCAAAAATACAGGCAAAAGTACAAGAAAAAAAACTGTAATGATATTGAAATAAAACTAATACTATAAGGCCTTAAAACAACAGAGGAAGAAAGGAAAAGGAAAGATAAAATATTTATTAATAGGGGCTACTTTATGTCAAGCACCCTGCCAGCCAACTATTCTACACATGATTTTTTTTATTTCACCCTCTGATAGTGCTACGGGTGACTGTGTTGAAACTGAACCAATACTTTGGCCACCTGATGCGAAGAGCTGACTCATTTGAAAAGACCCTGATGCTGCGAGAGATTGAGGGCAGGAGGAGAAGGGGACGACAGAGGATGAAATGGTTGGACTGTAACACCAACTCAATGGACATGAGTTTGGGTGGGTTCCTGGAGTTGGTGATGGACAGGGAAGCTGCGGTTCATGGGGTCGCAAAGAGTCGAACACGACTGAGCAACTGAACTCAATGGAACTGAACTGAAGTCCTATGGGGAAAAAGGATTATGTCTATTTTGCAGAAGTAAAGGCTGTCTGAGGAGGCCTTACAAATAGCTGTGAAAAGAAGAGAAGCGAAGAGCAAAGGAGAAAAGGAAAGATATAAGCATCTGAATGCAGAGTTCCCAAGAATAGCAAGGAGAGATAAGAAAGCCTTCCTCAGTGATCAATGCAAAGAAATAGAGGAAAACAACAGAATAGGAAAAACAAGAGATCTCTTCAAGAAAATTAGAGATTCAAGGGAACTTTTCATGCAAAGATGGGCTCGATAAAGGACAGAAATGGTATGGACCTAACAGAAACAGAAGATATTAAGAAGAGGTGGCAAAAATACACAGAAGAACTGTACAAAAAAGATCTTCACGACCAAGATAATGACGATAACGTGATCAATGACCTAGAGCCAGACATCTTGGAATGTGAAGTCAAATGGGCCTTAAAAAGCATCACTACGAACAAAGCTAGTGGAGGTGATAGAATTCCAGTTGAGCTATTTCAAATCTTGAAAGATGATGCTGTGAAAGTGCTGCACTCAATATGCCAGAAAATTTGGAAAACTCAGCAGTGGCCATAGGACTGGAAAAGGTCAGTCTTCATTCCAATCCCAAAGAAAGGGAATGCCAAAGAATGCTCAAACTACCGCACAATTGCACTCATCTCACACGCTAGTGAAGTCATGCTCAAAATTCTCCAAGCCAGGCTTCAGCAATATGTGAACTGTGAACTCCCAGATGTTCAAGCACGTTTTAGAAAAGGCAGAGGCACCAGAGAATAAATTGCCAACATCCGCTGGATCATGGAGAAAGCGAGAGAGTTCCAGAAAAACATCTATTTCTGCTTGATTGACTATGCCAAAGCCTTTGACTGTGTGGATCACAATAAACTGTGGAAAATTCTGAAAGAGATGGGCATACCAGACCACCTGACCTGCCTCTTGAGAAACCTGTATGCAGGTCAGGAAGCAACAGTCAGAACTGTACATGGAACAACAGACTGGTTCCAGATAGGAAAAGGAGTACGTCAAGGTTGTATATTGTCACCTTGCTTATTAAACTTATATGCAGAGTACATCATGAGGAATGCTGGGCTGGAAGAAGCACGAGCTGGAATCAAGATTGCTGGGAGAAATATCAATAACCTCAGATATGCAGATGACACCACCCTATGGCAGAAAGGGAAGAGGAACTAAAAAGCCTCTTGATGAAAGTAAAAGAGGAGAGTGAAAAGGTTGGCTTGAAGCTCAACATTCAGAAAACAAAGATCATGGCCTCTGGTCCCATCACTTCATGGGAAATAGATGGGGTAACAGTGGAAAGTGTCAGACTTTATTTTTTGGGGCTCCAAAATCACTGCGGATGCTGACTTCAGCCATGAAATTAAAAGACACTTACTCCTTGGAAGGAAAGTTATGACCAACCTAGACAGCATATTAAAAAGCAGAGACATTCCTTTGCCAACAAAGTCCCATCTAGTCAAGGCTATGGTTTTTCCAGTGGTCATGTATGGATGTGAGAGTTAGACTGTGAAGAAAGCTGAGCACCGAAGAATTGATGCTTTTGAACTGTGGTGTTGGAGAAGACTCTTGAGAGTCCCTTGGACTGCAAGGAGATCCAACCAGTCCATTCTAAAGGAGATCGATCCTGGGTGTTCATTGGAAGGACTGATGCTAAAGCTGAAACTCCAATACTTCGGCCACCTCATGCGAAGAGCTGACTCACTGGAAAAGAGTCTGATGCTAGGAAGGATTGGGGGCAGGAGGAGAAGGGGACGACAGAGAATGAGATGGCTGGATGGCATCACCAACTTGATGGACATGAGTTTGAGTGAACTCCGGGATTTAGTGACGGACAGGTAGGCCTGGCATGCTGTGATTCACGGGGTCGCAAAGAGTCGGACACGACTGAGCGACTGAACTGAACTGAAAGAAGTTAAGAGAAGTTAAGCAACTTGTCAGGATTCCACAGCCAGGAAGTTAAAAATCTCAGGTTCAAACATAAGTCCTTCTAATTCTAAAGACCACCCTGTGCTCTCTTCCCTTCATCACTCTGGTCCCTAAGAACAGTAACATATAAGTGGGCTTAACTCTGAGTCATTAAATGGTAAGTTTCCTGAAGACAGGTAATATATTTAGCAGGGTAGTTTAACATTCTGGGTATGGGGAAATACCTGTCATTATTATTAATACTGCTTTTTAAGTTACTGTTAATTCCTGTGGCCAGCAGAGAGCCTGGCTTCTCTGCTACAGCACAGGGAAATGCAGATGAGGAGATAATCTAACATGGAAGCAAGGCAACTCTTTACTTTTCATCCTCTGCATGGACTTGCTGGCTGACTCTTAAGAGAAACAGGTGAGCAAAGTAATATACCAGTTCTCTCACCCATTCAATCATAGAGACTGGAGGCATTTAAAGTAGACATTATTGGTGACCTTCCAAATTCTACAGCTTCCTACCACAACCACAGTGTAGTAGAAAAGAGAAAAACAATAAAGTTCTTTCTCTGGGCTCCATCAAAAACCATTATCACCCATTAAGTTCTATTGTTCTCATACCCTGTGAGAAGAGAACAAAATCCTATCAGGTGGATTATAACTTCTCTACAATCAATGAAACCTTTACTAGGCAATGTGGTCAGCAACTACAAGTCATGACTCTCTTTGATGGGGAAAATAATTTTTTGCAATAATCATAGGGACTGACAAAAAGTAAATATGCAGTGAAGTTAAGAATGGAGCTTTTAAACTGACAATCTTAGGTACATTTTAGGGATGGGGCGAGACAGTTATCTTTATCCTACAGGATCTACTTGTCTGTCCAATTATTTGTAATACTGGCCAATACTTGCACTATTTGAAAGAGTGACCCTCGGTTTCACAGCTCACGTTGACTCTAACTCATGGCACTGTTTATTAACCCTGTCAAAATTAAGAATCATGGAGCCAGAGCCAGCTCCCCCACATAATTTTTCATGGATAACTAATTCTACCTAAGCTGGTTGACTTGGGACTGACTGATTGTGATGAACAAATACCTTCTGAAGATTCTTTTAGTTTGAAAGAGTCCAAAACTGGGCCCTCTCTCTATCTGGGTCCAAAGGTAACCTGAAGATGAGGAATTATTTTTAGCTTAAAACATTTAAAGTAAAATGGTGGCTTATACATTGCCATATATTGCTTAGAAAAATAATGCATTTAATAACATTGTTCTTTGCTTGAAAGAACACAAACTAACTGAATATTTTATACAATTTCAGAGTTTCAGAGAATTAATACACTCAGCCATAATAATCAATCTTGCTAAAATTTACCGTAGTCAACAATTTAATATTTTGGCTTGGGAATTATGCTTTCAGTTCATCCCTTGAATAAGAATATACTGTTATTAGTACCATTTTTTCTTTTCCTAACTGTAAACCATAATTTTATTTAGTCATGTCCTATATATTGCTGTTGTTGAATCTGTTGGTCTACATTTTATAAAAGTGAACTTTCCTTGCAGAAAAATCCATGTTAGATTACATAAAAATCCAAAATGGCACACACTCACCTAAAACTATACAAAATATTGTAATAGAACAGGTTAGTGATAGGAGTCTGTCATTCTCAATATCAGCAGAGTATGTCCTATGAAAAAGCAGGATTTTCCCTCTAGATGTCAGCCACCTGAGGTAAGGCATTTACCTCAAACATTTCTAATATATAATCTCTCTTAATCTTACCTGAGCTAGGCACAAAATCCTTACCCATCTCATGTCAACCTGTGAAGAAACATGATGTGTATCTGTGTATATATGCACACATGAGCAATGTGTTCACTTCTGAGAACTGGTTTTGGCTGGAAGCACAGAGATATATACTGACAAGGTGAATTCAAATTAATTCAATAATTATTTAATGCATACTTTTTTGAAATTGCTGTAATAAGGTTGAGTTGCTCAGTCCTGTCAGATTCTTTGTGACCTCATGGACTGTAGCCCACCAGCTTCTCTGTCTATGGGATTTGCCAGGCAAGAATACTGGAGTGGGTTGCCATTCCCTTTCCCAGGGGATCTTCCTAACCCAGTGATTGAACCCAAGTCTTCCACATTGCAGGCAGATCCTTTACCAACTGAGCTACTAGGGAGGTGGTATTAAAATTATATATATAGTTTCCTTTGCTGTGCAGAAGCTTTTGATTTTAATTAGGTCCCATTTGTTTATTTTTGCTTTTATTTCCAATATTCTGGGAGGTGGGTCATGGAGGATCCTGCTGTGATTTATGTCGGAGAGTGTTTTGCCTACGTTCTCCTCTAGGAGTTTTATAGTTTCTGGTCTTACATTTAGCTCTCTAATCCATTTTGAATTTATTTTTGTGTATGGTGTTAGGAAGTGTTCTAGTTTCATTCTTTTATAGGTGGCTGACCAGTTTTCCCAGCACCACTTGTTAAAGAGACTGTCTTTTCTCCATTTTATATTCTTGCCTAAACTATAAGTAAGGTGAAAAGACAGCCTTCAGAATGGGAGAAAATAATAGCGAATGAAGCAATGGATAAAGGATTAATCTCCAAAATATACAAGCAGCTCCTACAGCTCAATTCCAGAAAAATAAATGACCCCATCAAAAAATGGGCCAAAGAACTAAACAGACATTTCTCCAAAGAAGACATAAAGATGGCTAACAAATACATGAAAAAATGCTCAACATCCCTCATAATCAGAGAGATGCAAATCAAAACCACAATGAGATACCATTTCACACCAGTCAGAATGGCAGCTATCCAAAAGTCTACATGCAATAAATGCTGGAGAGGATGTGGAGAGAAAGGAACCCTCTTACACTGTTGGTGGGAATGCAAACTAGTACAGCCACTATGGAGAACAGTGTGGAGATTCCTCAAAAAACTGGAAATAGAACTGCCATATGATCCAGCAATCGCACTCCTGGGCATACACACTGAGGAAACCAGAATTGAAAGAGACACATGTACTCCAATGTTCACTGCAGCACTGTTTATAATAGCCAGGACATGGAAGCAACCTAGATGTCCATCTGCAGACGAATGGATAAGAAAGCTTTGGTACATATACACAATGGAGTATTATTCAGCCATTAAAAAGAATACATTTGAATCAGTTCTAATGAGGTGGATGAAACTGGAGCCTATTATACAGAGTGAAGTAAGCCAGAAAGAGAAACACCAATACAGTATACTAACGCATATATATGGAATTTAGATGCAAATGATAACCCTGTATACGAGACAGCAAAAGAGACACAGATGTATAGAAAAGTCTTTGGGACTCTATGGGAGAGGGCGAGGGTGGGATGATTTGGGAGAATGGCATTGAAACACGTATGTTGTCATATGTGAAACGAATCACTAGTTCAGGGTCAATGCATGTTATAGGATGCTTGGGGCTGGCATGCGGGGATGACCCAGAGGGAGGATAAAGGGAGGAGGGAGGTGGGAGGGGGGTTCAGGAGGGGGAACTTATGTAAACCCGGGGCGAATTCATGTCAATGTATGGCAAAACCAACCAATATAATATTGTAAAATAATTTGCCTCCAATAAAAAATAAATTAATTACCAAAAAAAAACCTCAATATTCAGAAAGCTAAAAATAAAATAAAATAAAATAATATATATAATACACAGGTTCCCTTTTTCAACTCAAGAACAATAGTGAGGAATATAGTATCAACCCTGGGTAAGCTTCTAAAAGCTCTTTGGCACAGATCCACTATAAAAATCTCTTTAAGAAATTCTTCTATTTTTAAGAAATATCTTCCTTCAAATATTCTAACTGGCCCTTTGATAGAGAAAGAAATGGGGAGAATAACATCTTTTTTTCTTTTCATTTTAAACAAGGAGATGGTTAGAGGAAGCTGGGTAGGCTTCAGATTTAACTTTTTTGTGTCCACCTATATCTTATTATGATATTAAAAAGGTCAAAATTTCTTCCTACTTTTTTTGTACAAAACTATTCCATTCACATTTTAACAGTAGTTCTGTTAGTTTAGAGTATACCTAATAAGAAAATGTAGATCACAATAAACTGTGGAAACTTCTGAAAGAGATGGGAATACCAGACCACCTGACCTGCCTCTTGAGAAACCTATATGCAGGTCAGAAAGCAACAGTTAGAACTGGACACAGAACAACAGATTGGTTCCAAATAGGAAAAGGAGTACATCAAGGCTGTATATTGTCATCCTGCTTATTTACCTTATATGCAGAGTACATCATGAGAAACGCTGGGCTGGAAGAAGCACAAGCTGGAATCAAGATAGCCAGGAGAAATATCAATAACCTCAGATATGCAGATGACACCACCCTATGGGAGACAGTGAAGAGGCACTAAAAAGCCTCTTGATGAAAGTGAAAGAGGAGAGTGAAAAAGTTGGCTTAAAGCTCAACATTCAGAAAACTAAGATCATGGCATCCAATCCTATCACTTCATGGCCAATAGATGGGGAAACATTGGAAACAGTGACAGACTTTATTTTGGGGGACTCCAAAATCACTGCAGATGGTGACTGCAGCCATGAAATTAAAAGATGCTTACTCCTTGGAAGGAAAGTTATGACCAACCTAGATAGCATACTAAAAAGCAGAGCTATTACTTTGACAACAAAGGTACGTCTAGTCAAGGCTATTCAAGGCTAGTCAAGGTTTTTCCAGTGGTCATGTATGGATGTGAGAGTTGGACTGTGAAGAAAGCTGATCGCCGAAGAATGGATGCTTTTGAATCGTGGTGCTGGAGAAGACTCTTGAGAGTCCCTTGGACTGCAAGAAGATCCAATCAGTCCATCCTAAAGGAGATCAATCCTGGGTATTCATTGGAAGGACTGGTGCTGAGGCTGAAACTCCAATACTTTGGCCACCTCCTGTGAAGAGTTGACTCACTGGAAAAACCCTGATGCTGGGAGGGATTGAGGGCAGGAGGAGAAGGGGACGACAGAGACTGAGATGGCTGGATGGCATCACCAACTCGATGCATATGAGTTTGAGTGAACTCCGGGAGTTGGTTATGGACAGGGAGGCCTGGCGTGTTGTGGTTCATGGGGTCGCAAAGAGTCAGACACGACTGAGCGACTGAACTGAACTGAATGAGAAAATGTGCACCCCACCATCATCTGTTTGGTCTTGCCTTTCTTTTTTTTTCTTTAGTAGTTCCACTAGTCTTGTGGGATCTTAGTTCCTCAACCAGTGATTGAACCAGGCCCCTGGCAGCAAAAGCATGGACTCTTAACCACTGGATTGCCAGGGAATTCCCTTTGCATCCCTCATAGGAAGAATCCAGTATTTCAGCCTACTCACACTCAAATGTCCCTGTCATATCTTCTTAAGAAACATTTCATCAACAGATTATTCAAGACGTAAATGTACTATGACTACATAATAGGATGGAGCAATGCTCCTATTTTACTTTTAGTCTCTGGTCTACAAATATCCAATAATTTCTTGGCCTTTTCTAAAAGAAAAGTCACGGATCATATTGAAGTAGTTTCATGAAAACTACTTCTATCAGAGTTTATTTCCAGTTAAGAATATGTTGTCAGTTTCAGGGCTTTGTTTTGGCTTTGGTGGGGAGTGAGTTGTAAGTTATCTGGCTTAAAAAGTAAAACAAATTAACATTTCAAACAATTCACTAAAGAGGTATCATGACTCCTGATTTCAAACTATACTACAAAGCCACAGTAATCAAAACATGGCATTGGTATAAAAACAGACACACAGAACAGTGGAGCAAAATAGAGAGTCCAGAAATAAACCCACACATACATGGACAACTAATTTACAGTAAAGAAGCCAAGAACATACAATGGGGAAAGGAGAATCTCTTCAATAAATGGAGCTGGGGAAACTGGGCAGCCACATGCAAAAATATGAAACTAGACCACTATCATATACTATACATAAAAATTAACTCAAATCGATTAAAAACTTGAAATTGGACTTCCCTGGTGATACAGTGGATGGAAGTCTGTCTGCCAATGCCGGGGACACAAGTTTGATCTCTAGCGGGAAGATTCCATATGCCACAGAGCAACTACAGCCTGTACACCACAACTACTGAGCCCACACCTAGATCCCATGAGCCACAACTACTGAGCCCGTGTGTTGCAACTACTAAAGTCCGAGTGCCTAGAGCCTATGCTCCACAACAAGAGAAGCCACCTCAATGAGAAGCCTGCATACCACAAGGAAGAGTAGCCCCCACTCATGGCCACTAGAGAAAGCCCATGAGTAGCAACAAAGACCCAGCACAACAAAAAATATATAAATAAAAAAGCTTAAAAATACTTGAAATTATAAATTTCCTATAAGAAAACATAGGAGGTAACCTCCCTGACATTGGTCTTAGCCATGTTTTTTTAGATCTGACTCCAAAGGTAAGAGAAATGAAAGCAAAAATAAACAAATGGGACTCCATGAAACTAAAAAACGTTTTCTGCATGGTGAAGGAAACCATCAACAAATGAAAAGGCAACCCACCAAATAGGAAGAGATTTTTGCAAATCATATACAATAGCAGTTAATATCCAAGGTGTATAATGAACTCACATAATTCAACAACAAAAAACCAAACAACTCAAAAACTGGGGAGAAGATCTGAAGAGCCATTTTTCTAAAGCCATTTTGCTGGCCACACAGATGGCCAGCAGGTACATGAAAAGATGTTCAACATCACTAACCATGAGGAAAATGCAAATCAAAACTTCAATGAGATATCACCTCACATCTGTTAGAATGGCTATTAGTTAAAAAAAAAAAAACAGAAATAATAAGTATTGGAGAGAATGTGGAGAAAAGGGAACCCTCATATGCTGTTGGTAAGAATGTAAACTGGTATGGAAAACAATATGAAGATTCCTCAAAAAATTAAGAGTAGAACTGCCATATGATCTAGCTGTTTCAGTTGTGTATATTTATTTGAAAAAAAGGAAAAATATTAATTTGAAAGTATATGCACCACTATGATCACTGAAGCATAATTTACAATAGCCAAGATATGAGAACAATGTAAGTGTCCATGAATGGATAATGAAAATGTGCCATATATATATATACACACACAACAGAATGCTACATAGCTATAAAAAAAGGAAGGAAATCTTGCCATTTGTGACAACATGGATGGGCCAGAAGGGTATTATGCTAAGTGAAATAAGTCAGATTGAGAAAGACAAACACCATAGAATTTCACTTTTATGTAGACTCAAACAAAACAAAACAAACTCATAGATACATAGAACAGATTGATGGCTACCAGAGGGTTAGGAGCTGGGGGAGGGTGAAGTAAATGGTAACTAGATTAATGACAGTGGTCACTGTAGTGGTTCACAAATACCAATTTATAATGTTATACACCTGAAACTTATATGATGTTATATACCAATTTTTACTCAATAAAAAACATAGCTAAATTAACATTTTTCACAAACTGATTTACAGAAAAGGAAATATTCAAGCTAGGAAATGGTTTAAACAAGTAAGCCTCCAACTAAAACTGAATTCTAAAATATATTTTAGTAAGCAAAATTATAACATTTTTTTGAAATTTTTTATACTTACAGGCAAATGAGTAAACACTTGAAAGATGCTTCTCAAAAAATTAATAAGATCCATTAAATAACCACTAGCTCTTCCATCTGGCTCAGACATTGTCCAGTCATAATCAGCAAGCTGAACAAATTCATCAATTTTTTGATTAAGCTTGGTATATATTTCTCCCTCTGCTGCATGTCGGGCATCCTGACAAGATACAACAAAACAAAAAGTAAAAAACAAGTTACAGAATCAGGTAAAAAAAACAAGTTTTCTTAAAATTCCAAATTTTATTTTTTATATTTCTTTGGTTTAATATTTTAAACGTTTATTCAAAATCCAACAAAACTGTTGGATTTCTGGTTGAAAGTACTCTATTTGACATCACTTTCCCCCCCCAACCTCACTTTAACCTTTTTTGTCATTATTTGGTAGTATAACTTATTTAGTTATCAATTCTGAACTGTTCTCACAGCTCTACGACCCTTGTTAGAAACAGAAACGGAAAACAAAAGTTGTCAAGAATGCAGATGACTTCTATCCACTGACTCACTGAGGGAAATTAAGCTGGACTATCATATAAGAAATGAAATCATTACTGGTGTTTTGAGTAGAAGAGAGCCCCCCCAACAATGCTCTCAAAACAGTTAACTTCTCAAAAGAAAAGAAATGGAGTGACAAAAAAATAAAAGCTGAGTAAGAATACTCAAACATTTTTTGATCCATTAAAGCAACAGGAAAACTAGCAAAAATTGTCAAAAATCAATTTTTCCAGAGGTCTGGAAATTAATTCAAAACCTGCAGCAATTCAAGCAGCATCTACTCATGAAAAACTGCTGAATTGGTATGGAAACAAGCTCTGTGATGTTTTCATGTGCCCTTTTTCACTTTTCCTCCTTAGCTCCAGGTTCACAGTACCCTTGAAATCAATATCCCACAGTCAGTCGGTCAGTTCAGTCGCTCAGTCATATCCGACTCTTTGCGACCTCATGAACTGCAGCACGCCAGGCCTCCCTGTTCATCACCAGCTCCCGGAGTTCACTCAAACTCATGTCCATTGAGTCAGTGACACCATCCAACCATCTCATCCTCTGTTGTCTCCTTCTCCTCCTGCCCTCAATCTTTCCCACCATCAGGGTCTTTTCAAATAGGTCAGCTCTTCGCATCATGTGGCCAAAGTATTGGAGTCTCAGCTTCAACATCAGTCCTTCCAATGAACACCCAGGACGGATCTCCTTTAGGATGGACTGGTTGGATCTCCTTGCACTCCAAGGGACTCTCAAGAGTCTTCTCCAACACCACAGTTCAAAAGCATCAATTCTTCGGCGATCAGCTTTCTTCACAGTCCAACTCTCAGATCCATACATGACCACTGGAAAAACCATAGCCTTGACTAGACGGACCTTTGTTGGCAAAGTAATGTCTCTGCTTTTTAATATGCTGTCTAGGTAGGTCATAACTTTCCTCCCAAGGAGTAAGAGTCTTTTAATTTCATGGCTGCAATCACCATCTGCAGTGATTTTGGAGCCCAGAAAAATACAGTCTGACACTGTTTCCACTGTTTCCCTGTCTATTTGCCATGAAGTGATGGGACCAGATGCTATGATCTTAGTTTTCTGAATGTTGAGCTTTAAGCCAACTTTTTCACTCTCCTCTTTTACTTTCATCAAGACGTCCTTTAGTTCTTCTTCACTTCCTGCCATAAGGGTGTTGTCATCTGCATATCTGAGGTTACTGATATTTCTCCCGGCAATCTTGATTCCAGCTTGTGCTTCTTCCAGCCCAGAGTTTCTCATGATGTACTCTGCATATAAGTAGGGTGACAATATACAGCCTTGACGTACTCTTTTTCCTATTTGGAACCAGTCTGTTGTTCCATGTCCAGTTCTAACTGTTGCTTCCTGACCTGCATACAGGTTTCTCAAGAGGCTGGTCAGGTGGTCTGGTATTCCCATCTCTTTCAGAATTTTCCACAGTTTATTGTGATCCACAAAGTCAAAGGCTTTGGCATAGTCAATAAAGCAGAAATAGATGTTTTTCTGGAATTCTCTTGCTTTTTCGATGATCCAGCGGATGTTGGCAATTTGATCTCTGGTTCCTCTGCTTTTTCTAAAACCAGCTTGAACATCTGGAAGTTCACAGTTCACGGATTGCTGAAGCCTGGCTTGGAGAATTTTAAACATTACTTTACTACCGTGTGAGATGAGTGCAATTGTGCAGCAGTTTGAACATTCCTTGGCATTGCCTTTCTTTGGGATTGGAATGAAAACTGACCTTTTCTAGTCCTGTGGCCACTGCTGAGTTTTCCAAATTTGCTGGCATATTGAGTGCAGCACTTTCACAGCATCGTCTTTCAGGATTTGAAATAGCTCAACTGGAATTCCATCACCTCCACTAGCTTTGTTCATACTGATGCATCCTAAGGCCCACTTTACTTCACATTCCAAGATGTCTGGCTCTAAGGGAGTGATCACACCATCAAGATTATCTGGGTCATGAAGATCTTTTTTGTACAGTTCTTCTGTGTATTCTTGCCACCTCTTAATATCTTCTGTTTCTGTTAGGTCCATACCATTTCTGTCTTTTATTGAGCCCATCTTTGCATGAAATGTTCCCTTGGTATCTCTCATTTTCTTGAAGAGGTCTCTAGTCTTTCCCATTCTATTGTTTTCCTCTATTTGTTTGCACTGATCACCGAGGAAGGCTTTCTTACCTCTCCTTGTTATTCTTTGGAACTCTTTCCTTTTCTCCTTTGCTTTTCGCTTCTCTTCTCTTCACAGCTATTTTTAAGGCCTCCTCAGACAGCCATTTTGCTTTTAGGCATTTCTTTTTCTTGGGGATGGTCTTGATTCCTGTCTCCTATACAATGTCACAAACCTCCATCCATAGTTCATCAGACACTCTATCAGATCTAATCCCTTAAATCTATTTCTCATTTCCACTGTATAGTCATAAGGGATTTGATTTAGTTCATAACTGAAAAGTCTAGTGGTTTTCTCCACTTTCTTCAATTTCACTCTGAATTTGGCAATAAGGAGTTCATGATCTGAGCCACAGTCAGCTCTCAGTCTTGTTTTTGCTGACTGTATAGAGCTTCTCCATCTTTGGCTTCAAGGAATATAATCAATCTCATTTCGGTGTCGACCATCTGGTGATGTCCATGTGTAGAGTCTTCTCTTGTGTTGTTGGAAGAGGGTGTTTGCTATGACCAGTGCATTCTCTTGGCAGAACTCTGCTAGCCTTTGCCCTGCTTCATTCTATACTCCAAGGCCAAATTTGCCTGTTACTCCAGGTGTTTCTTGACTTCCTACTTCTGCATTCCAGTCCCCTATAATTAAAAGGACATCTTTTTGAGGTGTTAGTTCTAAAAGGTCTTGGAGGTCTTCATAGAACTGTTCAACTTCAGCTTCTTCAGCATTCCTGGTCGGGGCATAGGCTTCGATTACCATGATATTGAATGGTTTGCCTTGGAAACGAACAGAGATCATTCTGTTTTTGAGATTGCATCCAAGTACTGCATTTCGGACTCTTGTTGACTATGATGGCTACTCCATTTCTTCTAAGGGATTACTGCCTAAAGTAGTAGATATAATGGTCATCTGAATTAAATTCACCCATTCAAGTCCATCTTAGTTCACTGATTCCTAGAATGTCGACGTTCAGTCTTTTTATCTCCTTTTCACCCACAACTGTGGTACAAACCTGTGTTGGCCTCTCAGCCAACACAGCAGGGGCAGATTGAGTTGGCACTCCTTTAAAGCCATATTCCCAGAGAATTATAATTATTTGATCTATCCGGTAATTCCCTGGAAGACCCCATTTGCAGAGATGTCTTTACATGACCTAAAAACAGGATTGTCAGGAGCAAAAAGCCTTTTCCCTGGGGGCATTTGTTAAAAACAATTAGAGGCAATTGTGTAACATCAGACACTTTAGGTGAAAGATAACAACTGCTGCTGCTAAGTCACTTCAGTTGTGTCCGACTCTGTGTGACCCCATAGACGGAAGCCACCAGGCTCCCCCATCCCTGGAATTCTCCAGGCAAGAACACTGGAGTGGGTTGCCATTTCCTTCTCCAATGTGTGAAAGTGAAAAGTGAAAGTGAAGTCGCTCAGTCGTGTCCGACCCATAGCGACCCCACGGACTGCAGCCTACCAGGCTCCTCCATCCATGGGATTTTCTAGGCAAGAGTACTGGAGTGGCTTGCCATTGCCTTCTCCGAGATAACAACTAGGGTACACAATAAGCTAATCAAAAAGCTTAAAAGGAAAAACTGGGGAATGAAATGTCCATAGATGGCTTTGAAAAGCTCTGACATATTCCTGGGAATCTAAAAGACTGTGTACATGTGCAGGGCTGTGAACATACTCCGGAAAGACCTGAGAAAGCTCTAAGCTCTCATTTACAGCTGACCCTGAAGTTCTGTGCAAGAAGGATGTGAAGGTTAATGCGGAGGTGTCAAATGCCTGATTGCTGAAGGCATGCCCCAATAAATATAGAGTCCCTCAAAAAGACTGGGAGACTGATTGGTTCCAGATTTTTATGGAAATCTGTGTCCAATCATTAGCTGGTCACTAAGCTAGCTAAGCAGAGACTTCAGTGGCCACAGATGACAAAAAATACAGACTTTACAGAATTAATTCAGAAAAGTCATGAAACAACCAACCACCTACCAGGAAGAAACAACAAACCTTGGGGAGAAAGGAGAATCTGATTATCAGAATTGCCACATTACAATACGATTTTATTTTTAATTTTCATTGGCATATAACTGATTTACAATGTTGTGTTAGTTTCAGATATACAGCAAAGTGAATGAGTTATATACACATATCCACTCTTTTTTGAGATTCTTTTCCCATATAGGCCATTACAGAGTACTGAGTAAAGTTCCCCATGCTATAGAGTAGGTTCTAATTAGTTATCTATTGTAGTGTACATATGTCAATCTCAAACAATATGTCAATCTCAATCTCCCAGTTTCTCTCTCCCCCACTTATCCCCTGGTAACCATAAGTTTGTTTTCCACATCTGTGATTCTACTTCTGTTTTGTAAATAAATTCATTTGTACCCACTTCTAAGGTTTCACATATAAGCGATATCATATGGTATTTATCTGTGTCTGACTTACTTCACTCAGTGTGACAATCTCTAGATCCATCCATGTTACATTATTTTAAATGCCCCGTTTTCAATAAAATTTGCAAGTTGCACAAAGAAACAAGAAAGTATGAGACACTGGACTTATAAGACAAAGGTTTTAAATCAGCTCTTTAAAATAATCAAAGAACAAAAGGAAACTATGAGAATAATACCTGATAAAATTAACTATAAAGAAATAGAAACTACTTGAAAATAAAGAACCTAACAGAAATTCTGTAGCTGAAAAATACAATAAATGTCACTACAGGAGATCAACAGCAAAACTGAGCAGGCAGAAGACAAAGATGATTTGATCAACAATATAAACCAACTAGGCCTAACAGACATCGATTGAACATTCAATATTAGCAGACCATGCATTAGTCTCAAATGAACATGGGACACTACCCAGAACAGAGCAAATGTTAGGTCAAAAAACAAATCTTTAAAGCAAGGTTCCCCAACCAGGCCATCTAGCAGGAAGTGAACGGCTGTGAACCTAAAATCATCCACCTCCCACTTCACACCATCCCCACCTGTGGAAAAGCTGTCTTCCATGAAAACAGTCCCTGGTGCCAAAAAGCTGGGACTGGGGCTTTAAAAGACTGATATCATACAAAGTATGTTCTCTGACTACAATGGAATGGATATTTCTGGCAAAACTAATACTTATTGGAAATCCCCCAGTGGTCCAATGGTTGGGACTCCATGCTTTCACTGCTGAGGATGCAAATTCAATTTCTGTTCGGGGAACTAATATCCCACGAGCCATGCATCCTGACCAAAAAGCAAAACACACACACACAAAAACCTAATACTATTTAAATTCATATCTTGACTAAGAAGAGACCTAAGTATCACTCACCATTATCAGTCACATACATCTGAACACAACTTAACCTAATATATCATTTATATCATGTCCTATGAATTAAAGCAGTATAAAGACATTGAGACATCTTTCACCTTCAAAGATCTCACAATTCAGAAAGAGAATCAATATTACAAAACATGATTAGTGCTACCGAGGTTCAATCCCTGGGTTGGGAAGATCCCCTGAAGAAGGGAATGGCTACCCACTCCAGTATTCTTGCGTGGAGAACTCCATAGACAGAGGAGCTTGGCAGGCTACAGTCCACGGGGTTGTGAAGAGTTGGACACAACTGAGTGAAAAACATTTTACTTTTATCAGAGGAATAAAACAAAGCAAGTGAAGGACTTCCCTGATGGTCCAGTCGTTAAGACTCTGAGCTCCCCAAGCAGAGGCCTGGGTTCAATACATGGTTGGGGAACTAAGATCACACATGCCTCTGGCCAAAAAACCAAAACATAAAACAGAAGCAGTATTGTTACAAATTCAGTAAAGGTTTTTTGTTTTTTTTTTTTTAATAAAGGTCTGCATCAAAAAAAAATCTTAAACAAAAAGAATAGAAGGAAAGAAGCACACATTATATCTTTTTTGTGAATTTATACACTAGAATACACTGAATTATTTGGTAAGATATTTCTAAAAAAATGATCACTAATTATCACTTACAAGATTGTCAGGAAAATCAGTTTGGACTTCCTAGAGAGTAGTACTACAGTTGAAAACAAAACACTCTCAATCCTTATGATCTGATTAGAAAGTCAAGAACACATCAACTAACTCCTAAATTAAATTTTAAATGAATCAGCTTATAAACAAAGCAACTAATTTCTTCTTTGCTTCTTAAGGGGCTTCCCAGGTAGCACAGTAGTAAAGAATCTGCCTGCCAATGCAGGAGGTTTTAAGAGATGCAGGTATGATCCCTGGGTCAGGAAGATTCCCTGGAGTAGGAAATGACAACCTACTCCAGTATTCTTGCCTGGGGAATTTCATGGACAGAGAAGCCTGGCGGGGGTCCCAAAGAGTTGGACATGAATGAGCACATGCACGCACATGTGTGTATGCACACACACACACACACACACACACATACACACAGACTGCTTGTTAAAGAAATAGTGCCCTCTGGAGGCAGAAACATCTCACATAACTTAAGAACTTTATTTCAACATACAAAAATTAAGTGATATCATACTATCAGCGGTTCTTGACCACAGATGTGCAACAAAATCACTCAAAGAACTATTTTAAACAGATACATGCACAAACTCCATGCTAGTCCTCATAGACCATAAGCATATGTGTTTTAAATAAAAGATAAGTAGTAATATCACTGATGACCCTGATGCTGGGAGGGATTGGGGGCAAGAGGAGAAGGGGATGACAGAGGATGAGATGGCTGGATGGCATCACAGACTCGATGGACATGAGTTTGAGTAAACTCCGGGAGTTGGTGATGGACAGGGAGGCCTGGTGTGCTGTGATTCATGGGGTTGCAAAGAGTCGGACACGACTGAGTGACTGAACTGAACTGAATATCACTGAAAATTTTAGTAAACATCTATGACTTATCATCTACTATCTTTTCTCCCTTCTTGGAAAAGTCTGCAAATACATTTTGGAAAAATCACTCTGCCCCCATTCACAGCTCTATTTGGTCTGGATAGAACTGAATCTCTATCTAGTGCCAAAGATGGATCCTGATGAGTTGATCATCCTCTTAACTCACAGGGAGTTCCACAGCAGCTAGCTATCTGCTCTTAGATGGACAGAGCATGAGGATATAAGGTTTAAAATTGTGACCTTGCAGCCATTTTGCTACTAGAGAAGAAAACCTACAGCTGCCATTATAGTCTGAACACGAGGCCCAAACTACATAAAGTGGAGTTAAAAATTAAAAGATGGAGGGACTCTGGACACTCAATTTACTTTAGGTTTTCCTAAGTTGTCATTCTCTGTATTTTCCTATTACTCCAATTTTGGTGGCAGCAGTGTGGTCTGTGATTTCACTTCTCTGAAAGATCAAGGAAGAGTTCTTGATATTTTCACAACCTTCTCAGCTTTTTACTTGTCGGGACAGAATTACAATTTCCTAGCTCTTTACATGCCAGACTGGAAAATAATAATAACTGAGCTATATCTATTTATAATTAGTGCCTGTATAAATTGCGTATGTTTATATATGAATGTTACATTTTTTTTAAGTGTTTTTTAGAGTCCATGTACCATGCCTTTGCTCCACAGGAGGAAAATTTCAAGTCCTTAATCAAAGATAATTTACCACTATCACTTTAGCCATAATCCAAAAAAAAAAAAATTTGCTACATACTCATCAACAGATTAAAAAAAGCAAATTGATGAAGAATCACAAGTATACACTTTCTAGGCACTTACACATGCAATTACTGCCAGGACTCAAAAGGAAAGGACTCTTCAGGGTGGCAGGCTGGAAATACTTCATGCAGCAAAGTTAAAGAGCTCTGAGGCCAAAGCAAAAGAACTGGGCCATTCCTCTACTACACAGATTAAAAGGGGAATGTTATTCCCACTTTCCCCTCGGTTCTGATGCAAATCTTTCTAGTTAGAAGTCTCATATTAGCTTCAAGTAACTTTCAGTGTGGTTCTACGTTAATTTCAAAAAACTGTAATACTGCTGAAGGGCAGGAACCATTTATCACTCACAGATTTAGTACAATGAAAGGCAAGCTAACAAGACAGTCTATACAGTATTTCATAAAGTAAACAAATATATAAAATCAAGCACTTTGTATATGCAGATGTGGGGTTTTGGAGAGGAAGCAAATGGATGTATGGGTAAAAGGATCATGCATACAAATGCTTATTTCTATAATCATTAAGTAACTTAATAGGAATATGCTTGATCAGGCCATTGGACTGAAAAGAATTAGGCTAAGAGGTTAACTAAGCAATTCATGCTAATGTCTGTAATCAAAACTGTACTTTAATCATCTACAGACTACTCACTATGAATGGAAATTCCCCCAATCTCCCTCAGGAATTCACTTTAACAATTCTCCCTGTTGAATTGCTTTCTTGTATCACAGTTTAAGATAAATAATTCCTCTTGAAACAGATCAAAGCCAGAACTGAAGAACACTTAATCTTCAAATATTGAGCTTGAAATAGCTCTTGTTTTTATATCATCAAACAGAAAGGGTTTCCTAAGTTCTGTGTGAAAATAAAAAATAAACAATAAAAAATAAGGATGCTCTACTATTTGTAAAAGTTGAACTTGATTTCCTGATTTCCCAGAAAAGTCAAGGAGTGTATCTTATGACAGTTGTACCTTTAGCTAAATATCTACAACTTAAGGACCACTGGCAATATGGACCAGAGCTAACATTTCTAAATGTTTCCTCCCAACAGGAAGATTTTGAGAAGTATATGTAGTTCCAGGATTCCTCAATCTAAAGCATCATGTTCGAGTATCTGTGGCACTCTGACTTACAACTGGTAAGAAAAATTGACGATCCCTTGATCAATGCAATTCATTTTTTAATCAGAGTATAGAGTTAGCCTATTAAATATAATGACAATCGTTAATATGCTTACATTTCCAGTCCCCAGTAAATCCCTTCTAGACAGCATATGAGTAACACATGGACGTAAGGACGGAAAACAATAAAGAAAAAGGATTGTATAAAATCTAACATTGAAGCAAAGAATCAATCAGTCTGTGGATAAATAAATGTTCATAAACTTGTGGAATCTCCTTCTATATTATGGTACTTATTATATCATATTTTCAAGTGTATTTTTACAGTTTTCCCTTCTGAGCTCCTTGAGGGCATGGATTTATTTCTCTATTTTCAGCACCTAACAGAGCTCTCAGAGCACAGATTATGTACAACAAATGGCACTGCACTAAGTATCCGCTTTAATCCTCATAATAACTGTATGACACAGATAATATATTACTACTCTAATTTTATAGATAATAAACCCAGGAGTCATTAAAATGAAAGAATGTGACAAAGTTACACAGTAGTCTAACTCCAGAGTATATGCTCGCAATTACTGTACTATTTGCTGCTGTTCACTCAGTCATGTCCAACTCTTTGTGACCCCATGGACTGCAGCACGCCAGGCTTCCCTGTCCTTCACCTTCTTCTGGAGCTTGCTCAAACTCATGTCCATTGAGTCGGTGATGCCATCCAATCATCTCATCTTCTGTCATCCCCTTCTCCTCCTACCTTCAACCTTTCCCAGCATCAGAGGCTTTTCCAATGAGTCAGTTCTCTGTATCACATAGCCAAAGTATTGGAGTTTCAGCTTCAGCATTAGTCCCTCCAATGGATTGATTTCCTTTAGGATTGACTGGTTTGCTCTCCTTGCAGTCCAAGGGACTCTCAAGAATCTTCTCCAACACCATAGTTCAAAACTGAATAAATGAATGCCTGTTTTGTCCAGCTTCTATCTCAGTTGTAATAAATAATTTTATTAATTTGTACACTCAGATATCATCTGCATTTGTGTCTTATAGATCAGGATGACTACATGTGCTTAAGAATCATCAGAGGGGCAGAAGATTTGGGGCTAAGGCTGCTAATTTTAGGAAACTAAGGGTCTTCTCTTGACTTCACACTTTCAAAGTCTGATTACTGTTAACATTCAGTTCAGTTCAGTTCAGTCGCTCCGTCGTGTCCGACTCTTTGCGACACATGATCACAGCACACCAGGCCTCCCTGTCCATCACCAATTCCCGGAGTTCACTCAAACTCATGTCCGTCGAGTCGGTGATGCCATCCAGCCATCTCATTCTCTGTCGTCCCATTCTCCTCCCGCCCCCAATCCTTCCCAGCATCAGAGTCTTTTCCAGTGAGTCAACTCGTCGCATGAGGTGGCCAAAGTACTGGAGTTTCAGCCTCAGCATCAGTCCTTCCAATGAACACCCAGGATTGATCTCCTTTAGAATGGACTGGCTGGATCTCTTTGCACTCCAAGGGACTCTCAAGAGTCTTCTCCAACACCACATTTCAAAAGCATCAATTCTTCGGCGATCAGCTTTCTTCACAGTCCAACTCTCACATCCATACATGACCACGGGAAAGACCATAGCCTTGACTAGACGGACCTTTGTTGGCAAACTAATGTCTCTGCTTTTTAATATGCTATCTAGCTTGGTCATAACTTTCCTTCCAAGGAGTATGCGTCTTTTAATTTCATGGCTGCAATCAGCATCTGCAGTGATTTTGGAGCCCAAAAAAATAAAGTCTGACACTGTTTCCACCATTTCCCCATCTATTTCCTATGAAGTGATGGGACCAGATGCCATGATCTTCGTTTTCTGAATGTTGAGCTTCAAGTCAACCTTTTCACTCTCCTCTTTCTCTTTCATCAAGAGGCTTTTTAGTTCCTCTTCACTTTCTGCCATAAGGGTGGTGTCATCTGCATATCTGAGGTTATTGATATTTCTCCCTGCAAACTTGATTCCAGCTTGTGCTTCATCCAGCCCAGAGATCCTCACGATGTACTCTGCATAGAAGTTAAATAAGCAGGGTGACAATATACAACCTTGACATACTCCTTTTCCTATTTGAAACCAGTCTGTTGTTCCATGTTCAGTTCTAACTGTTGCTTCCTGACCTGCATAGTTATATCTAAATACAAGATTCTGAATTTCTAAAATATAAATGATTATACTATGATCTTAAGGGATAAACTGGGTAATTTATCATGACTTCCCAGGTGGCACAGTGGTAAAGAATCCACATGCCAATGAAGGAGATGCAAGGGTTTGATTCCTGGGTCTGGAAGATTCCCTGGAGAAGGAAATGGCAACCCACTCTAGAATTCCTGCATGGAAAATTCCAGAGACAGAGGAGCCTAGCAGGCTACCCTGCAGTCCATGGGGTTGCAAAGAGTTGGACACAACTGAGCACACACACACAACATCAAGTAGTAAGAGTAGGAAGATGAGAATTCTTTTTAATAGAAAACTTAGAAGGGGTTATGAGGTTAAACTAGAAAGCCTACTGTACAGATAAGGAATCAGTAAGTGGTTTTATATTAGTTTAACAAAATATTCAATGCAAAGGATTTATTTTGTTAAGACTATGCCAGTGTCTCATCTACATGATCCCAAATTAATAACAAAATAGCTTAAAAAACAAATTTAGAAATTTAATCTTCCACTCTGCTTAAAACAATCATTAATTTACCTTTTGGTATATTCCACAGTATTACACAAACAAAAATCTTTCCATTGAGAAAAGGGTAGGACTTGGATAATAATGTAATAAAATAGTATTTATTTTTCTTCAGATCAAACCCAATAAAGGATGTAAAGCAAATCTTATACTTATCTAATTCTTCTTACATTTGAAATTTCCAAACATATACACACACATATATTACATATACAATTAATTAGTAAACTGTGAAACATGAAAGAAAATTCAATTAGACTGATTCAGCACTATTCTTAAGTTTTCAAAACATGAAGAATATGTAATATAGCTGTAGAAAATCAATTTTCTTTTTCTTTTAACAAGATCTTTAAAATGCCCAAAAGGAAATGACATTTATTTGCTCACTGTTGACAAAGATTACCTCTTATTTTCAATTATTAGGAATATAATGGTATATAACAATTATACGTATAACAAAATATATATACATGATTATATATATATATACATGTATACAAATATATATATACACACACACATGTATACAAATATATATACATGTATAAATATTTTGTTTGTCTTTACTCTTTAAAAGTTTGCTTACAGTGATCGAAATAAAAACTTTTGGTCAGATTTTTACATACCTTAAAAGTAGAAAGCCCATAAAGTCTTGTAGTATGGACAGTTTCTTGAGAAATATTTGTAATGTTAGTTATAAAGTCCTCAAGGTATTTGCAGGCTTGTTCTAGGTGCGTGGTATTTATGATGATTTGCACTAGCTAGAAAATAGAAAATATCTCCGGTAAAATGAAGGTTACATGTATACAAAGTCATTACATTTTAAAAAATAGGATTATTACTTTAAGCAACTGCACCATTTCTGCATAATTATAGCAGAATAGGATACAACTGATAATCTGATCAAAAGCCTGCTACAAATACTGCTTACAAATGCTATCATTTAAAAAAAAGTCTATCAATTAATTTAAAATAACTTTTCAAGATACTTTTTCAAATTTTATACATTCACAAAGTTAAAAAAGAGTATTTTCACTTCATGTAAAGTCTGACAAACATAAATCTCCATATATCTTCTAACATCTTCAACTATCCACTGTTCTCCATGTAAACCCTTTTCCCTCGTATCACTTGAATTTACAATGAGACTTTTGTTTTAAAACAAACCCACTTCTGTCAATAAATTTAAAATGAAAAGTTAGTTTTATAGGATGATGTTCAACAATAAATTTATAATAATTGTTTCGTACAATGAAACATTTAGCTATAAATATCTTTTTAACCTACCTCTGTCAGACCTATATGAGGTTTTTTAATAAGATTCAGTAAACAGCTACTCAAAGTTCTGGTCAGCAGCAGATTTGTAGATTTTCTAAGCATATCATCTATTTCTGTTGAGCTAAAAACAAAGGTTGATATCATTAAGCTTTCCACAAGGGTTAAAGTTAGTTAACTTCCTAAATAATTTAATGCAATTTACTAAAGTAACTTGCTTCAATTTTTTAATGTTGTTATATAAATTATAATCATTCATATTTATCAACTCACATATTTCAATTCGATTTAGTTTCATAAAATGATATTTGCCATAAATGAAAATATTAATTTATAGAAAAATTTAACTGTATTTAATTAACTGTTACAGTAAAACCATAGGGTACTTAGTACAAGGAAATAAAACTACTCTTAAATCATGACTCCACTGTGTGACAGCCAATGACACTTTATATATGTGTATATAAAGACACTTTATATACACTATAGTTAAAATTATTTTTAAAATACAAATTGATGTGAACCCTCTGGATATAATTAATTGCTAGATTCAATTTTAATATAATGAAGCTATCCATTTCCACTGAGTTTTTTTTTTAAAGATTCAAAGAAATTAACTGCCTTATACTAGTTTTAATTTGGGAGAGGGAGGAACTAACCTTATGTTTCTTAGCCTCCTAAACATTGCTAAAATAGGACTAAAAAGACTATTTTCTTCTAACCACTAGGCCTTCAATTTAAGTAAATAATGATATATATTTTTGGTATACAGTCTCATAACCAAAATAATTAAGCTGTGTCCTAGATCAAGTTTTTACAGTCTTAGCACTACTAACATACATACAGGCTAGATAGTTCTTTGTTGTAGGGCTGTCTTGTACCACTGCAAGATGTGTAGCAGCATCCCTGGCCTCCATCCGCCTGATGCAAGTAGCATTCTTTCCCCTAGTCATGACAACCCAAAATGTCTCTGCTGCTGCTGCTGCTAAGTCGTTTCAGTCGTGTCCAACTCTGTGCGACTCCATAGACGGCAGCCCACCAGGCTCCCCCGTCCCTGGGATTCTCCAGGCAAGAATACTGGAGTGGGTTGCCATTTCCTTCTCCAATGTGTGAAAGTGAAAAGTGAAAGGGAAGTCGCTCAGTCGTGTCCGACTAGTAGCGACCCCATGGACTGCAGCCCACCAGGCTCCTCTGTCCATGCGATTTTCTAGGCAAGAGTACTGGAGTGGCTTGCCATTGCCTTCTCCAAATGTCTCTAGATGGTGTCAAATATACCTTGGGGGAAAAAAACGTCCCAATTGAGACTCAATGCCTCAAACACAGTCTAACATTTTAATTTTAGCTCCCTTTTACTTTTTATTAAAATATTATTCTTACAAATCTATGAAGCACAAATATTTAATAGTTTATATTAATATTTATTTTAAATATGCAAATAGAGCACGATTTGATAAATCACAGGTAATTTTCACTACTATCCTAATGTTCTCCATTTTAATGCAGGTACTCTTCAATTTCTGCCAACCCGAATTCTGGCAGACCTGAGGAGACTATGTCTCTCTGATTCTTTGCATCTAAAGTCAAGACTGCCCAGGCAATGTATATAATTTCAGTAGGGTTTCAGGGTTACACAGCAGCAAACTAACAGAAAACTCTAATCTATCAATAGTGTCCCTAGAACAAGCAACGTACTCACGCTGATAAAAAGGAGGTGGTTGCCAACTCCTCTGGTTTCTTTTCTGACACACTCAAAATTATGCTTAAAGACACCCTGTATAGCATCCTTTTCAGATGAAAAGTTATCCATGACAGATAATGTCTTTTAATTCCCCTGAACTTCCTTGAATGCTGAATCAAGGCGTCTTTTTTCTTCCATAAGTAAAAGCAGAGAAAGAAAACCTATCAGCACCTATGTCCTATTGGTACTGGTAAGATTTACCCAACAATCACCAGGATTTCCCCCACAAGGCTTTTATTCTAACTGAGCAATTTTTTCCCTTAACTCCTTGTCTTTTGAGATTATAACTTGTACTCTTCCTAATTTTTAAATATCATTTCACAGTAATTAAATATTAATATACAATAAATCTCCTAAATTATGTTACAGCTTAATCTTTTATGAAAGCTGAAAATTTCTTAAAGGTCATATTAGATCCAGATGTTTCCTCTGCAACCAAATAACGAAGACTTTGGAGTTTCTTCATGAAGTAATTTCATTCATGGCCCTGCTTTTATTCACATATAAAAAGAAACCCAAACATTTTTACAATAAGAGCTCTAAAGCATCTTCTTATTCTAAAAATTTAACTGCAAAATATGCTTAAACATAATAAAAGAGCTTTAAACACACAAAGTTATTTTCCATAACTCTTTTACTGACAAATTAAAAAAAAAAAACCAGCAACTCCAGTAGCTCAATTTGAGGTCACAGATATAAATTTTTTAAATAAAAATACATGTCAGAAAGCTGATAATTGAGAATAAATTTATATACTTTCATAAAAACTATGCTGTTTCTGTATTCTGAGGTAGTAATTACTTCATTAACAAAGTGAAAATAGACAATGTACTTAGTAAAGCTAATTTTTAAAAAACAAGCATAAATGCCTTGCAGTATCAGAGTTAATGAGAACTGAATACTGAAGTAACAAAATGGCAATATTTTCATGGAAAAACTAGACAATCTTTCCTGCTGTAGCATTAATATACAACATTTACCTTTTTGAATGGTAGGAGTTCATACATAAAAAGAATCAGAACTGAGGGGGAAGTAGGGAAGCTTTTGGGAAAATTACACATACTATTGTGACTAATGGCTTTTATCTTTGGTATTATAAATGCTGTAAAAAAATAAAATAACAATAGAGATCCACTGCCTATCCTCTGTAAAGAAACAAAATAAAAGTTAATTCTAAAATGCTAAATTTCTATACTTCCTACCAATTAACAATATCTTAACTAAGTATCAGTCCTGTATTTCCGGAATCAACAGATTAGATAATAAGAAATACTTGTCAGGATATACATATTATACATGATACCCAGTGTTAAAGTAATCTATATTTAAAGGAAAAATGAGGGGGACCAGTTTATAGATTCAGGATTGCAGCTTCAAGAATAATTCTACAATATAACATTTGAGCCAAGTTATAGGATGACTGGTAAGATAAACAAAGTTAAGTCCACCCAAGTGTAAGTCAAATTCTTTTTCGTCCCTTAACTTCTTCATGTAATTATTCATAAATCCTCTAATTTTAGGGCTCCAAAACACTTTTTTGAGTGTGTATGTGTATGTGCAATGCCTTTTTATTAATTATACTGAATGAGTTTTACTAGGTAATTCTTATATGGACAATTTCATATATGCATTTAAGATAAAGACAAATATGATATGCACAGATTTATCATAAATACCACAAAAGTGCCATCCACCAAGAGCACAATTAAAATAACAAAAAAACCAAAGAATATTAAAAAGCCCAAAGAATATCTAAAATCATGATATTAAATTTATAAAAATTCACTTTATACATGGAAAATTATTCATATGAAACAATTCAGGTGAATCAAAGACAGTTATAAATTGGTGCAAACTCAGGAGTGCAATAAAAATAACTTCTGAATCAAATAATGTAGCTGATGGTATTCAGTTAATGAATATAAAAAAATGCTAAACAGTCAATCTGGAATCATGATCTGTTTTTATGGTATCAGTGAAAATGAAAGTGAAAAGTCACTCAGTCATGTCTGACTCTTTGTGACCTCATGTACTATACAGTCCGTGGAATTCTCCAGGCCAGAAGACTGGAATGGGTAGCCTTTCCCTTCTCCAGGAGATCTTCCCAACCCAGGGATTGAATCCAGGTCTCCCACATTGCAGGCAGTTTCTTTAACAGTTGAGCCACAAGGGAAGCCCAATGGTATCAGAATCACTACCAAATTGACTATATATTTCTAAAAATAGCTTGTTAACTACACTGATTCATAAAATGTGTGACTTGTGATACTGACAACAAGAGAAATTTGCATAGATAACTATCTTTTATAGCAAGAAACATTTCTCATTGACATCCTGAATCTCTACTACAAAGTGATGTGGGGGGAAAAAAGACATATCACCAAATGATATGAAGAAAACAAGGAAATCACTAGATATGAAAGAATTGTTTGATCTGAGCAATCAAAATATATATTTTGTAATACACTTTGTGTTTTGAGTTAAAATAGTAAATGCAAACATTTAATTGTGTTTATATTCTCTGTGTTAGCATTTTGTTATATGAAGTTCTTTCTATCCCCAAATAGTAAATTGGGGATAAATGCAAGTTTTTTATAGTCTTCATTCTGGAACAAATTCACATGACAGACAGTAAAGCTAATAGGTAATTTAGTTATTATAATTTAGGTTTTCAAGTTCAAAAGACAGCACAAAAAAACCTGAGAATGTAATACTGTATTGTTTTAGTCGCAAAGTCATGTCCACCTCTTTGTGACCCTATGGACTGTAGCCCACCAGGCTTCTCTGTTCATGGAATTTCCCAGGCAAGAATACTAGAGTGGGCTGCCATTTCCTTTTCCAGGGGATCTTCCTGACCCAGGGATTGAACCCGCATCTCCTGCGGCTCCTGCACTGGTAGGCACATTCTTTACGACTGATATACCAGGGAAACCCAGTGCTCTTTTTAGATATTTTATATACAGTGTATATAAGTCAGATGGTTCAGTGTAAACAATCTGCCTGCCAATGCAGGAGCCGCAGGAGATGTGGGTTCGACCCCTGGGTCGGGAAGATCCCCTGGAAAAGGAAATGGCAACCCACTCCAGCATTCTTGCTGGGATAATCCCATGGACAGAGGAGCCTGGCAGGCTACAGTCCATGTGGCAGGTAGCAAGAGTCAGACACGACTGAGTGACTGAGCATGCGTGCAGGTATATATGTCAATCCCAATCTCCCAATTCATTCCACCCCCTGCCTGCCCGTGGTAACCATAACTTTGTTTTGTAATATGTGCCTCTATTTCGGCTTTGCAAGTAAGCTCATCTGAATTATTTTTCTAGATTCCATATATAAGCAGTATTGTATGGTATTTGTCTTTCTTTTTCTGACTTACTTCCCTCTGTATGACAATTTCTAGGTCCATCCATGTTGCTGCAAATGCCACTGGTTTCTTCCTTTTATGGCTAAGTAATATTTCATTATATATATGCAACACATCTTCTTCATCCATTCCTCTACTGATGGACATTTAGGTTGCTTCCATGTCCTGACTATTGTAAATAATATTCCTAAACACTTTTTATATGTTTGTTCCTTTCTATCACTACTGATTCTGACTACTTCAAGTCTTTCTTCATCTGTCTTTAGCCACTGCCTTTATCAATTCAACATGACTATTTCTTCATCCATTCCGATCTACCATCCACATTGAGGCCAGAGTAAACTTTCTAAAATATTCTTCCAGTCATGTAATTTTTTAGTTTAAAATACTTCAACAGTTCCCCAAAGCCTGCAAATAAAATATAAACACTCCCAGCTCTAGTCCCACATCTAAAACTGTAGTAATCCATCCTGTTTTATGCCTTTTGTGCCTACCATGTGCCAAGCCACACTGAGTACTCTATATACATACATCACTTCATTTAATTCTTAAAATAACCTATGAGTTATTTCTCTCATTTTATAGATGAGGAAACCTCAATTTGATTGCCCAAGGTCCTACTACAGTGTGAGTGTCAGCATCAAGACTCAAACTAAGGTGTAAGTGAAGCTTATATTCTTAACTACTGCATTATACTGCCTCTGTTTTAGATCAGAACTTTTAAATGAAAAAAAAAAAGAAAAAAATAGGTTTAAATTTTGGCAGCTCTCAGACCATTCAGTTCAGTTCAGTCACTCAATCGTGTCCGACTCTTTGCAACCCCATGAATCGCAGCACGCCAGTCTTCCCTGTCCGTTACCAACTGCCGGAGTTTACCCAAACTCATGTCCTTTGAGTCAATGATGCCATCCAGCCATCTCATCCTCTGTCATCTCCTTCTCCTCTTGCCCCCAATCCCTCCCAGCATCAGAGTCTTTTCCAATGAGTCAACTCTTTGCATGAGGTGGCCAAAGTATTGGAGTTGCAGCTTCAGCATCAGTCCTTCCAATGAACACCCAGGACTGATCTCTTTAGGATGGACTGGCTGGATCTCCTTGCAGTCCAAGGGACTCTCAAGAATCTTCTCCAACACCACATTTCAAAAGCATCAATTCTTCGGCGCTCAGCTTTCTTCATAGTCCAACTCTCACATCCATACATGACCACTGGAAAAACCATAGCCTTGACTAGATGGACCTTTGTTGGCAAAGTAATGTCTCTGCTTTTTAATATGCTGTCTAGGTTGGTCGTAACTTTCCTTCCAAGGAGTAAGCGTCTTTTAATTTCATGGCTGCAATCTCAGACCATTAGAGCTCCACTACTGAAAACTACCATTGTAAAAGTCTGTCATTCTGTTTCAATGAATACTCATTTGTAACCATTGTTTTTCCAATGTTGAATGATAACAGTGTGCTATGTTATACAGTTCAGAGAATACGTCACTTCTAGTTAGTTTTATGATTGTGGTTATATGCTAATGTCTTTAAAATATATCTTTAGAAACTACAGTTTAAGAGGCTAGTAGAGTATGATGAGGCAGTGGTTCTTTGAGTACATCAGAATCACCCAGAGAACTTGAGTAAAGCCAAGGGTCCCATCCTCAGTTTCTAATTCAGTAGGTCTAAGGTTGCATTTCCAGCATTTTCCCATGTGATGCTAAGGCTGCTGGTCTGGGGACTACACTTTGAGAGTCACTGGCTTGTGAGAAACACACACTACAGAATGCTATGTATTAGGTATTTGTATTCCTTTCCTTTCCTTTGCTCTCTAACTCATATTCTCTCAGAACAAAAATTAAGAAATCGTTTAAAAGAATCCCTATGCACAAACAAAAAGCAGTATAAGACCTAAAATCAGGTAACTCTTTTACCCTGGCAGAACACACATTTCATTTACTGTTTATTTACACATTGTTTAAATCCAAAATAGTGGCAGCTTACCATAAGAGACACACATACAACAAGAAAAAAACAACTGCCATTGACCTCACTGTTTTGGCCTGAAAAATACCTATTTATTTGGCTTCATGCTTTTTATGACTTAAAATTCAGAAGAGGTCCATACTGAAAATGATTATTGCTATTAAGTATATGAATTCAGAAAAATGGATTTCAAAAAGGAAGACAGGAAAGCTAGCATCATCACTCTGTCCTCCAGAGCATTCCCAATTACAAATATATGACTATAATGCAGGGTCCATCTAGGTAGCCAGATACTTTCATTGATATGGGAGTCAGAAGAACTGCTCCTTTATGACAGATCTCATACTAGCTGGGTCATTCTGGATGAATGATATAGCCTCCCTAAGTCTCAGTTTCCTTATGTGCAAAACAAGGATATCATAAGTCCCATATCTATAAATGCTGGGTATTGCCTTCATCACACCAGTTAAATGGTATTCTCTTTCCTATATAATTAATTTGGCTATAGGAACCAATAGATGCTCGTTGCTCTCCATTACTGAGCATGATACCAATTTGCTATTGCATTCTTTAGGTGGATATAGTGGCTCAGATGGTAAAGAATCTGCCTACAATGCAGGAGAACAGGTTTGATCTCTGGGTCAGGAAGATCCTCTGGAGAAGGGAATAGCAACCCACTTCAGTATTCTCACCTAGAGAACCCCATGGACAGAGGAGCCTGGTGGGCTACAGTACATGGGGTCGCAAAGATTTGGACACGACTGAGTAACACTTTCATAGCATTCTTTATTAAATCTCACTGATTTTGTTTGAATCTTCACTTTAAGCCTACTCAAGTAAAAACTATTAAGAATATTAGCTTTTTGACAAGTCAGTGAAATAAAGGAATATCATTTAGCCATTGGTAACCTGAGCAATAGAGAAACTAAAATAAATTAGATCTAAACAACTAGAGAAAAAATAAAAGAGATACTGGTAAAACAGATTTAACAACAAACATAAGGTGTGAACTTTATTTAGTCCCTGATTCAAACATACCAACTATAAACAGACATTTGGGGGACAATTTAGAAAATACTGATATGGGCTAGAGAACAGATACTATAGAATAGTGTTAATTTTGTTAAGTGTGTTAAACAATGAAATGTCCTTATTGTTTTTAAAAACACTTAAGTAGTGAGGGGAAAAATGCCATTATTTCTGGGGTTTGATTTAAAATAATTCAGCAAATGAAACAGCTTATTATGGTAAAAACATTTATTATGGTTAAATCAAAATGCTGAAAACATAGGAGTTTCTTTTCCTATTACCTCTACTTTCATATATATTTTAAGATTTACATAATGAAATGTCAAAAAATATGTAACATCAAATTTATATCAACCTAACCCTAAATGCCACTAAAATGGGCTTGCCTGGTGGCTTAGATGATTAAAAATCTGCATGCAATGTGGGAGACCTGGGTTCAATCCCTGGGTTGGGAACATCCCTTGGAGAAGGGAATGGCAACCCATTCCAGTATTCTTGCCTGGAGAATTCCATGGACAGAGGAGCCTGGCAGGCTACAGTCCATGGGGTCGCAAAAGGTCAGACACAACTGAGCAACTAAAACTTTCACTTCTACTAAAATATGTAAGCCTTCCAACAAGTTTCTAGTCCAATAAAGAGTTATGGCCTATAAACCAAATAATGTTTCACAAAAATAGCTTTGATAAGGATACATTTCTCATTAGTAAACTTACCTCCGGTGTAGTGACTCTGAAAATTTAAGGCTGGCATAAATAAATTCTTTGACTTGAATATAAATATGAGGCACTGACTGAGACATAGGCAATTTCTTTGGGAAAGGTTGCTGTTGAAAGAAAAAAGAAGTTGATGTTATTTCTGAAATTTTAGAAAAGATATCCTAAACACCTCAAAAATGTAAAAATTAAATTTACTTCACATCTGAGTTAATAGCTAATACCTGCATTTTACAGTCTACTGTTGTATTTCAACATTATTTTTGAGATTTTAAGGAGAACCAAAATATTTCTGAAGAAAAAAATATGGCAATTTATCTATTTCTTAAATCATATTATCAGACTTCTAACAAGCACAGAAACAATACCTCTATGTATTCTGATGGTAAATATCCTACAGAAGATACATAACTGTCTGTTTCTTTGCAGCCATAATACAAGAGTCAAGCTTGTTGTGAAAGTTATGGGCCAGGTTCCTGGCTTAGTGTCATCAAATAATTCTAAGACTCCCTTCATTTTCTTGAATTGATGTCAATTCAAGAAGGTACCCATTTCATTCCATATCTCTTAGAATACCTTACAGCAGCTTTCTGACCTGTATACCATCAAACCACCAGAATGCAGCTAATGGTTTACACTGTGCTTCTTGGTTAAAATGCTTTACCAGCCAACATACACTAGCAAATTCTCAAGTCTAATAGATAAACTCTTGAGGATTTTTACCAAGAGCCCTCTATTTACACTTTATGAAATCTAATCTTTACTTTTATCTTCACATGCATTGCAGCTTAGTTTATATCATTCCAAGTGCTCTCACCAAGTTCACCAATGACCTGATAAATGTTAAATCCATGTGAAATGCTGAGCTGGATGAAGCACAAGCTGGAATCAAGATTGCCGGGAGAAATATCAATAACCTCAGATATGCAGACAACACCACCCTTATGGCAGAAGGTGAAGAAGAACTAATGAGCTTCTTGATGAAAGTGAAAGAGGAGAGTGAAAAAGTTGGCTTAAAACTCAACATTCAAAAATGAAGATCATGGCATCTGGTCCCATCACTTCATGGCAAATAGATGGGGAAACAATGGAAACAGTGAGAGACTTTATTTTGGGGGGCTCCAAAATCACTGCAGGTGGCAATTGCATCCATGAAATTAAAAGATGCTTGCTCCTTGGAGGGAAAGCTATGATCAACCTAGATAGCATACTAAAAAGCAGAGACATTACTTTGCCAACAAAGGTCCATTGAGTCAAGGCTATGGTTTTCCAGTAGTCATGTGCGGATGTGAGATCTGAACTATAAAGAAGGCTGAGCGCTGAAGAATCAATGCTTTTGAACTGTGGTGTTGGAGAAGACTCTTGAGAGTCCCTTGGACTGTAAGGAGATCCAACCAGTCCATCCTAAAGGGAATCAGTCCTGAATATTCACTGGAAGGACTGATGTTGAAGCTGAAACTCCTAACACTTTGGCCTTGGAAAAGCCCCTGATGCTGGAAAAGACTGAAAGCAGGAGGAGAAGGGGACAACACAGGATGAGATGGTTGGATGGCATCACCAGCTTGATGGACATGAGTTTGAGCAAGCTTCAGGAGTTGGTGATGGACAGGGAGGCCTGGCATGCTGCAGTCCATGGGGTCGCAAAGAGTTGGACATGACTGAGTGAGTGAACTTAACTGAACTGAATGAAACTTTCGTGTTTCCTGATTTATCTGAAGAGTCTGACACAATGGGCCTCCTGCTTCTTAAATGACCTTTCCTTCTTTGGTATCTGTGACCTATATTGGCTTTCCTTTTATTTCTCTACCTTCTCTATATCTCCTCCTCTTGATATGGCTCTATCCTACACCTTCTTCTCTTCTTACCATACATACTGTCTTTGGATAATCTCACCTACTCTCATCATGCAAGAGCCAATATCTCCCAAATCCACAATCTCGGCCCAATCTTTCTTCTGAAGTCCAAATGTGTGTACTAAGATACCACTGAACACGTCCATTTAGCTGTAACATTTGAGACATTCTCAACAGATCCCAAAGTGAAATGATCATCCCTTCTTTCTAAATCTGCTACTCTTGTATTTCCTATATTAGTGAATGCTTCCACCATCCAATGCAGAACCCTGGTTAGCATACTTGCCCCTCTATCTTCATCATCCCAAATAACAAATGATAATTAACTCCTGTCATTCTTATCTCCTAAATATCTCAAATCAAATTCCACAGCTATAACTCCCACTCAGGTCACCAATTTCTCTTGCCAAAATTACCACAACAATCCCCAAGCTAGTCTCCCTACTTTACTCTTCTCCTATCCATTCTCCACACATTAGCCAGAGATCTCTCTAAAACACAAATCTGATTAGTATTTATTACTTGAAAACTGGTGGTGACTTACTCTTGCTGTCAGAGTAAAGGCTAAACTTCCTAACACTGTATATAAGGTCTATTTATAGTCTGGCTGTTTCTACTTCATCTTTTGATCTTCATCTCTTGCACTTTATTAACCTTGCCACTGATACTTTATACTACAGAATTACAGCTTTTTTTTCTCATTCTACTTCTATCCTTTGCATGGTCAACTTCTGTGAATTGTAATTTCCCATTTATTTTATCTATTCCTCACTTGGCTACAAGTTCCTTGACAGCAGAGATGGAAAAGCTAGCAAATGGCGTGGTGTCTATTAAATAGTAGGGAACTGAACTGAACTGAAATGATAAATCTATGAATGAACATATGTATTCTTAGGTACCTCCAGCAGAAAGAAGCTTACAAAAAGTTGGTAGTAAAGACATTTGCAGAGAGCAGTCTCTCTCTAAAACTGGTAGGTTCAACCTTTCCAAATGTAGGGACTGAATTAGGGGTACTACAAAATCAACTAAAGAGCTGCCATTCTTTAAAATCACTTTATAAACATGGAAGAGATAACTCACTTTCAATTTATGCTTTGCAGAATAATGAACAATATTAACTATTTCAAAGACATTTCAACAAGAATTTATTTTAATGACATTAAAGATAAAATGAATATGTTCTTATTTTAGCCAAAGGGTACTAGTTAAATTAGCACAGCTATCTGCAAAAATACATATTTTTGCATGTATGTTCAGTCTTACTTTTCTCACTTGGTATTTCCACTGTAAATAGTAACCCAAGTTATTTGAAAGATAATTTTATATCTTTTAAAACCATTTTAATTGAAAATTATACTTGTTAGGAAAAATTAAGTATATACACAAACAGCCAAGAGACTACTACAAAATAAGTTATGGGATTTCTAAGTTATCACATTTAAATTTTCCATGTGGCTTCTACCTTAGTGATAGTTCTTTTAATGACAAATAATACACAAACCAATGAATACAATTGCTAACAAATTTAATCCTAAAATACTGTGGGATGTACCCTGCAAGCAAAGCCAAATATCCTTTTAACTATGAATCCATTAAGAATAGTTTAGTGTAATTAGTAGAGATATTAGAGATTATTTAATTCAAAATTCTCATTAGACAGATAAGGCACAAATGCCCAAACAGGGTAAGTCACTCGCCGATAGTAAGCCACAGACAGATCCAGCACATGAATCCAAACCAAATCCAGTGCTATTTTTGCTGTTGTTTAGTCACTAAGCCATGGCCGACTCTTTTGTGACCCCATGGGCTGCAGCCTGCCATGCTCCCCTGTCCATTGGATTTCCCAGGCAAGAATCCTGGAGTAGATTTCATTTTCCTTCTCCATAGGATCTTCCTAACCCAGGGAACAAACCTGTGTCTCTTGCATTGGCAGGTGGATTCTTTATCACTGCACCACCAGAGAAGCCTAGTGCTCTCTTTACAGATGCTATATCCTGAACATATTTATTACCAATAACTGAAACAAAACCAAGCCATGAGATAGAGAATATTCTTATAATATTTCCTGACAAGGATCTTTGATTGGGGCTTCAAAAATACAGAAATATAATAATTAATCTGGTCTTTTGTGTGTATTTAGAATACACTTAGATATATGCAATGGCAGCATTAGCTATAATCTAAAAGTTATGCATTTAATTAATTGGTCCTATATTTAGTGACTATTACACATAATCTGAAGCTGGAGCTCCAATACTCTGGCCACCTGATGCAAAGAACTGACTCACTGGAAAAGACCCTGATGCTGGGAAAGACTGAAGGCAGGAGGAGAAGAGGATGAGATGCTTGGATGGCATCGCTGACTCAAGGGACATGAGTTTGAGCAAGCTCCAGGAGCTGGTGATGGACAGGGAAGCCTGATGTGCTGCAGTCCCTGGGGGTCACAAAGAGTCAGACACAACTGAGCAACTGAACTGAACTGACACATAATTTACTTTGTCTATGTATAAATGAATATAATGTACAATTTTAATAAAAATTTATTATATTTAAATAAAAGTTTACAGTCACAATTCACACAACTCGCTGAGAACTCATTCTTGTTCATTATGAAGCGATAAAAATACAGACAAGAACTAAATTATAAAGTGTTGGAAAAATAATAAAAAAGATTAAGGGAAAACATCAAGAATGAAGAGAACTAAAAAGGTGATATTAGCAGGAAATATGATATCCTTTTCTCATAAGATCTAATTCTACCCAGAGATACTGGATTGGTACAAGCACGTGTGTTTCTGTGTGCATGCACACACACGGGCAATCAGGTGTATTTACAGAACATTCTAATGCTAGAAGAAATTTCAGTATTTCAGCATTTCAGCAAAAGAAATTTCCTTTCTCTATCCTATCTTTTGTTCACATCCTGATTCCAAAAATATACATTCTTACTTCAGAAATAAAAATCCAGATGACTATTACCTTCATACACCTCTTACTGAATCAAGACAAACTTTTTTATATGAGTACATTTCTAGAAAAAAAAAGTAAAAATTAAGATCTTTCACAGTAATGCAAATTTCAAAGAAATTCTCTTTCCCTACAATATTCTCTTATTCCTATAATCAACTCAACATGTTTAATTTGGAACCCACCCAACATTACTAACACCTGCTCTGGGAATCCACCTAATATTTGGGACAACTGCTCCTAGTAGCGCCAGGAAAGTCCCTTCTTAACCTCACCAAAATAATAGCAGTAGTAGTAACATAATCTTTAAAAGTTAACAAAAACATAATTAATTTTCTCAAATAACACAACAATAACAAAAGCCTCAAAAGAAGCTATTCCCACAATGTCAGGTTAATATAATATATTACTGATTAATTTAAAGAAAATTCTTGAAGTAAGAACGAAGTTGTACCTTTTCAAGGTCTGGATCTTGAAAGGGAAATTTACTTATGATTGCTCTATATTCTTCTTCACTAACAATAGGGATGGGGCTATAATTATCTTCTTCAAAAATGTCCCTGTTAAGAAAGAACACAGAATTGAAAATTTAATATTAGAAAACACCAATAGAGTGCTGTAGGACAACACTTTAAGAAAACCCAATAATTACAAAATAATTTTCTGTTTGTCAGTTAAGGGTATAAATAGGAAAACAGTGCCTAATCACTCAGAATTCTAAAATCCAGTAGCAAATAAGTCTCTCTCAAAATTCATATGTGATCCTCTTTCCACTTATTTTACATCCTTCAGTACTTCAGTTCCTTAGAATAGTTCCCAAGATGATATAGTCTGAATGAACTAATTACAACTAAAAATGAGATGAAGAGTATCCCAGTCATATTTATTTGACTCTCAAGTCAACAACTCTCAAGTTGTATGTCTTTTGTGTTCTCTTTCCAACTAGATCGTAAGCTCCTTGAAGATGAAAACAATGTCTTCCATTTGTCTGTCTCTCATAATGTTGTACTTAGAAAAGGAGCTTTTACACTTAGTAAGGCAGACACATTTACTACTCACCAAACATCCATGTGCTTTCCTTGCAAACAGGCAGTCATATGGCTAGTTTCAGCCACTGGACTGTGAACACAAGTTACATGTGTTGCTTTAAGTCTAACACATTTATGAGCTAATTGTGTGATCCTCTGTCCCATGGTCACAGGAGAGACCCCCATGTTGAGAAAGTAGAATCACAAATGGCAAAAGCCTGAGTCATGGACTACTAAACCCACTATAAACTTCTGTGTAAGTGAGAAATAAGATGCCTATGTTAATCCGATGAGATTTTGTGCACTTTTGTTAGTAGCATAACTCAGACTGTACTAATATACCTGCTGTCCAATCAACTTCTTTATAATCAATAATTCAGTCTGAGTAGTATTTCTTGAGCACCTAGTATGTGCTAGTCTCTGGGCTAACAACTATAATGAAAACTGTATACCCCCATGAAGATAAAAGCAAGATCTTTGTTCTCAAGCCTAATAGGAGTGAGAGATATGCAAACAGATTATGTTTATAATGATGTTATTAAGACAATAAATGAGGTACAAGTTTCAGATATAGGACAAAGGAAAAAAGCAACTAACTTTAACAGACTAGGTGGGAGATATCTCATGAAAAGTTTTACAGAGAAGCTATGGGCTGTGTAGGGGTTTTACAGATAAAAAGAAACACTTCTAATGGGATTATGGGAGAATAGCATTTCTGAAGGAGAGACCATAACATGCAAAAACATAAGGGATGAAAAAGTACAACTGTGGGGAGGAGTTGAATAAAACCACAAGTATGCAGTATTACTGGAGTATAAAGTATGCAAGGGACATGGTTTAAAATGAAGCTGGGCAGGTGGACAAACTGAGACCCAGATCTTATTGTATAGGCAATGGAATATCATCTGAGGTTTTAGGCAGAGGAATATCATAGGAAGAATTTCACACAGTGGAGGAAAAACAAAGAAAAAGACAATAATGAACAGAGAGAGGCCAGGTAGAAAGATTGAATGATCCAAATAAAGAGCGATGAGGATATGAATTAAAGCTGTATTTGTGGAGGCAGAAAGGGAGTGGCAGAAACAGTTTTTAAGAAGTAGAATATATGGGACTTACAAACTAAACGAGGATTATGAGGGAAAGTATAATCAAAATAAATCTGTGGTTTCTAGACAAGGGAAACAGACAAATGATATATATCTCACCTCATCACAGACATCTGCAGAGGTAAGGAACACAAGAGAAGGATATGGTTTGGGCAGTAGATAATGAATATCTAATTGATAAATGGCTCTGGCATCTTAATTAGAGGCTGGAAATAAGTCATGTACCTGTGGTGCAGCCATTGTGGAAAACAGAATAGAGGTTCCTCAAAATTATTTACCATATAATCCAGCAATTCCACTTCTGGGTATATGCCCAAAAGAACTGAAACAGGGACCCAAACAGATAACTGTTTGTCAGTGTTCATAGTGGCATTATTCGTAATTGTCAAAAGGTGAAAACAACCCAAATATCCATAAGTAGATGAATGGATAAATAAAACATGATACACACAATGGAATATTATTTAGCCTTAAAAAAGGAATGATATTCTGACACATACTACTACAACATGGATGAACCTTGAAGACATTATGCTTAGTGAAATAAACCAGACCAAAAAAACCAAACAAATTCAGACACAAAACCCAAACAATGTGCAAACTACTTATGTGAAGTAACCATAGTAGTCAAATTCAAAGACAAAGTAGGATAGTGATTTCTGGGGACGGACTAGAAGAAAAAGAGATTGGGAGGTACTGTTTAATTGGTACAGAGTTTCAATTTAGGAAGATAAGAAAGTTCTGGACATGAACAGTAGTGATGGCTTCAACAGTGTGAATATACTTAATGTCACTGACATATACATTCATAAAAGGTTAAAATGGTAAATTTTACACATATTTTACCACAATAAAAATATAATTATAAGCAATTTTATTGCTAAATGCAAAAACAATTACTTCATCATTTGGCAATTGTTTTCATTACATTAAGGTACCATGGCTTAGACTAACCTGAAAACTCCAGCCCATTTCTTAAGCAATGTTTCATTGTATTGATCTCTTATTTCAAATAAAAGGTCAAAAAGTCGATTTACTGGAAAACCATAACCCTAGAACATACACACAAAAAGCAGATAAACAAGTAAAATAAATAAAGATATTCATTTTTAAAAGTTCAGAATACTAGAGAACTGTTTGAAGTGATCACTATATCAAATCGTACGCCATCTCAACAGTATGAAAAAAAGACTTTCCACTAAGTTGCAACAGTTTAAAAAACGGTCTAGAAAGTTTTATGAAGCTGGAATTATTTTTCCATTTCTTCTTTCTCTTTTCAGTCTGGATTACATTGTTAACCTTAAAAAGTATTACAAGTCAGAACTGGAGGAAAAGTTCAAGATTACTGATCCCTATAACTGCATCTTGGGAATCAGTCTCTAAATAAGATAGAAGAAAAAAAGAGAATATATTCTGTCTGAAACACTGTACTTTCAATTCAACGCTGACTTTGTAGTACAGGGAAAAGTTATCAAATAGACACTCCAAAATTTTATTCCTTTGCAACTCCAAATCCACTGAAATCATACCCATATTAGGACCAAACATTTCTGCTCACATCAGAGTTATCCCTCTTCCACTTCAAGGCTCACCTCGTCGTCTTTGGGTCTTGATCCTATCTCCTCCTGCAGGAACTGCTCCATGGATCAGCTCCTCACTCTTGCATTTTTAACTTCCACCACCTCCTTCCTCTTCACTAAATAAATTTGCTAAACTGCCTCCCATCTTTAAAACAAGAACAACTAAAGGAAACAAAAAAGCCGTCCTACAATTTTCTGTGCCCTGCAGCTGCCTCCTCTGTCTTTCCATAGCCAAACCTACTACAATCTAACTCCCACTCCTATTCCTTTGTTGAAACTGCTGTCAATAATATCACAGAGTATCTCCTAAATAAAAAATTCCATGATTTCTCATTCTATCTTACTTCTGTTTCTTCTGCTTTGAATTCTGTAACACCACTCTTTCTCCTTGTTCTTTTATCTATGAGTAATCCTTCTGGATTCGTTTTTCTTCTATCTCCATCCTTCAATGTTTTCTTCCAGCTCTCTAGGGCAATTTCAAGTCAACTGACTTCAAACACTACGTTCACTGACTATTCTCAATCTGTATCTCTAGCTGCTGCTGCTAAGTCGCTTCAGTCGTGTCCGATTCTGTGCAACCCCATTGACGGCAGCCCACCAGACTTTCCCATCCCTGGGGTTCTCCAGGCAAGAACACTGGAGTGGGTTGCCATTTCCTTCTCCAACGCGTGAAAGTGAAAGTGAAGTCACTCAGTCGTGTCCGACCCGTAGCGACCCCATGGACTGCAGCCTACCAGGCTTCTTCGTCCATGGGATTTTCTAGGCAAGAGTACTGGAGTGGCTTGCTATTGCCTTCTCCGGTATCTCTAAATATTTAATTCCAACAGCTATTAGACATCTCCTGTCCATCAACAAGCACATTAAACTCATATCTTCCTACTAAACCAAGTGTTCTTCCTACTTCCTATTCTTTTAATAGTTCTATCATCAATCCAATTTATCAGGAAAGAAAACTAATGTCATCTAAATGCCCCCAAAACAAACATCGAATCACTCATCAGATTCTTTTGATTTTACCTCCTTTACAAATTTCATTCAAACCTATCATTTTTCTCCATCATCTACTACCTTTCTTTCTTCAGAAATCTTTCCAGTACCACTGTTTTATTTTAGGTCCTTAACATCCCCTGCCTAGATCACTGTAAAAGCTTTCTAAACTGAAACTCCAACCATCTGTCTCTCTCAACTCACTCTATTGCCAACTCATAAAATTATCATCTAAAAGTGCAAAGCTGATCATACCATTCCCCTAGAGGTGGCATACTAAAGTCTCACAAGACATGCCACAATCTGGCCAAAACTACCTAGTCAGTTTCATTACCACTCTCTACCCTTCTTTGCTTACATTTAAACATTACAATTTCTAACACCACCAAGCTGGTCAGCCAGTCTCATGCCCACCACACTATTTGTTGTTGTCATTCAGTCGCCAAGTCGTGTCCAACTCTTTGCGACACTATGGACTACAGCACGCCACGCTTCCCTGTCCTTCACCGTCTCTCGGAGTTTGCCCAAGTTCATGTCCACTGAATCAGTGATGTCATCCAGCCATCTCATTCCCTGTCACCCTCTTCGCCTTCTGCCTTCAATCCTTCCCAGCATCAGGGTCTTTTTCAATGAGTCAGCTGTTTGCATCAGGTGGCCAAAGTACACCATACTATACTATGGTGACATAGTAGTCAGTTACCTATAACTGACACATGCTGTTTGCCTGTCAAATGCCTCTTCCTTCATATCTACTTGCTGAACTCACATTTAATTCAAAATCCAGCTCACATGTCAACTTTCTATATAACCCTTCCCAACTCCTGGAATCAAAGTTATCATTCTATCTTCCAAGAGCCCAAAGTTCTTTAATATATTACTAAATTAGTATGCCTTATTATACATCTTATTTGTTTACAACTAAACTTAATTTCTTAAACCAAAGAATCTTTATGTCCCTATTGTTTTACTGATTTTTATATATATCATATTATCTAGCTGTTAGCACATAGCGGGTGCTCAAAAAAGGTTAATGAATGAATCAATAAATGCTTGCTTTTCATTTGCTTAATAGGCAGTAAGCAGAACTATGAACATGCTATGTTGCGTTTTGATTTTTCACTTTATTGTTTAGTTAGCTTTGTTTCAGGTGATGAAATAGTAAGATTTTAAAAAGAAAAATTCCCTTAGGGTGGTAAAGTGCCAATTTTTAAAATGAAATATTGTGCAACATGCTTTAATTAAAGATTAATTAGAAAAGATCATCTTTAATTCTCTCAACTTTTCAATTACTAAGTACAACTTAAAAAGCCAGTATTTATTTAATTCAGTGTAAGATCTACCTAATAATCAGCTTGTCAATTTTCAGTGAAATGAAAATACTGCATGATTTCTAAATAAGCAAGAACTGATTTGTTTTTCTCAACTTTATTTCAAAGCAGTAAGATTACAAAGGTGTATTTACAAGGGTTTATACATCCATCAATGTTGCTTTTTTAACGCCTCTGTAACACTGGAGAAGGAAATGGCAACCCACTCCAGTGTTCTTGCCTGGAGAATCCCAGGGACAGGGGAGCCTGGTGGGCTTCCGTCTATGGGGTCACACAGAGTCAGACACGACTGAAGTGACTTAGCAGCAGCAGCAGCAGCAACCTGAATATTGCCTACTACTCTTTGACTCTCTGCAGAGTTCCTTGGAACCATACCAATTACTTAATCTAAAACTGAATCTACAGTTGTACTCAAAATGCCAATTTAAGGACAGTCTGTATGGTTTTTAAAAGAGAGATAAAAAAAAATAAAAAAAGATAAAGAATTTACACCAGAATATAAATCAATGCTCCTACTGATATCAATCAATGCTGCTATCGTTACCAAAAACAAAAAACCAACTGAGCTAAATTTTGTACTTTAGTGACGTTGTTGATCTACATTCTGATAGAAATTTCTTTTCATTACGGATCCATAACAAACAATTTGTTGACCTGGGGTTCCCAGACCATATTTTGAGTAGCAATGCTTTGAGTCATTAAGGACAGCAAAACTCCAAGTTACTTAAAAATAGGCCCCAAATATTAAGGCAGTCTTTAATAAAACTTACTAAAGTTTTCTTGCAGAGAGATCAGTATTACAGGTACATTAGTCACAAAATTTATGAAAGAAAAAAAATCCCAAATTATTCTGGTTTTATAATATAAGCCATACAAACTAATGAAGATATAAGGCAATAAAATAATTTACTAAAGGAGCTTGTGGTATCTTCTCCTTAGGTTTAAGAATAAAATAGATAACTATTATTCTAGGATGGACTCCTGTGATAAAACAAACAGTTTAGTATTTCCTAAAAGTAAAGGTCACTCAGTTGTGTCCAACTCTTTGCGACCCCAGAATACTGGAATGGGTAGCCTTTCCCTTCTCCAGGGGGATCTTCTTAACCCAGGGATCGAACCCAGGTCTCCCACATTACAGGCAACTGAGTCACAAGAGAAGCCCCAGCATTTCCTAAAGCACTTTATATGAAGCTCTAGATCGAAAAGATACTCTAAGGGAAAAAAAAAGATTTAAGAGCCAGATATGTTGGGAAAATGCCACATAATCACCTTACCTTTGGAAATGTATGCTATAAACTTGCTTATAGTAGAAAAATCTCTTTTACTTCACTCTGCATTTTCCAAACATTTTTGACCATACAACTAGTAACATGCTTTGGAAAATGCTGGTCTATATTTCATAAAAAGTTATTCCAGCCATAACAATCCCATAAATTTAAGCACGGTTGAAAACTTATCAATCAAACATCAATCAATCAATCAAATTTATCAAAAATCCCATAAGTTTAAGCATGAAAACTTAATCAATTCTTTATTATCTGTGATCAAAGATGAGGGACAAGTTCAAAACTTTGATACTGATAACCACAAAGACAATGAGTTTTCAGACAATTCAGTTTTAATCTTATTTTAAAAAGAAAAAAACTCCAAAATGCAAAGTAAAGTGATCTGCTTACAGTCATAGCACACTTGAAATTAGGAAGGAAATGAGCACATACAGCTTTCAAACTAGCATTTATTTTCATATACAGTATCACATTTAAAACTCAAAACAATTCTGAAAACTAGTAATTAATAAATCCACTTTCACAAATGAAGATCTGAAGTTCAGAAAACTTGTAAACATACAATTAGTCAACAGCAAAAGTTGAACATAAACTCAGGTCTCTGTGATTCCACAGCTCATGTTCATTATCCTCAGGCAGAACTTTAACATTCTAATTTCTAGTTCAGGGTTTTTTCCACTACATTGCATACTTTTTTTTTAACTGCAAAAATACTATATCTACTCCAACAGAATGACCAATATTTTAAAAGATGATACTATTCCCTGATCTCTGTCCAAGCTTCATAATCAGGAAGGCGGTAGTATGAAAAGTTCTGCGTGATAGGAGAATATCAATACATAAGTAAACATTTGATTATTACTAATTTACTACCATTAAGCCACAATACAAGAAATGAGTATGGTATACACTATATTTTGAATAGTTTTATGTGCTCAAATAGCCATTAACTGACTATCAGATTATTACCCACCTGTAGAGTATCTGCAAATATTACAATGAGATTCTTCAGCTCCAGAACAAGATCAGGATCAGTGCAATAAGACTAGGAGAATGAAGGGTAAGTGGGGGTAGAAACACAAACAAACAAACACACACCAGAGTCACTTGGTTAAAAATTAAGAAATAAAACTTGAAAAATTTTCCTTAAATTTGCTTGACTTACAATAAATTTAAAGTCTTGATTATCAGATTCACAGCTGACTTCCTCTATTCATTAAAAAATTCTTAGGGAAAGATCATGACATGACAAACCACTTTAGGTACTATAAAAAAAAAATTTTCCTGAAATTTGCACACACTTACTTTGGTCAAAGCAACACTGCTTATATTTCCAAAAAAGTCTTTAGATTTTAAGGAACTAGTTATTTCAAATTGAAAAGATGGTTTATATTTCTACTTTTCAATTATTTATTTCTTCTATTATAAAAGAGATATAATCAATATATTTTTCTAAGTGACAATTTAAGTATTTTCTTAGTAATCCATCAAAGGAAAATAATTAATTTCAAAAGGATAGTGAAATTCACTTATTCCCTTAATAGCATTTAGTAAGATTTTAAATGTGATATATTGCATTTAATATAATATGATTCCATACATGATGTCATGGAATTAATAGGGAGCATACTACAATATTGCATATTCATAGCTTGTCTGAATATAAACCATGATAAAATATATTGTTCTTTATTATATATGACAGAAAAAGTTGTAGTTCATTGGACAGTGTACCCAGAATCTATGTCCCTGATTAGTAAAAATATAATGTATTTATAATCTAAGTATCACTTAAACTAATAATCTTTCTTCAAAATATTTTCAATCTCTATTCTCAATAATAAAATTCTAAATAATAGATTATAAAATTTTAAGCTTGGGAGATTTTACTGAAGGCAAACTTCCAAAATTATCTTAAGAAAAAGTCCACTCTAAGAAATTATTAATTTCACTAGTCCTTATAACATAATTTTTACTTCCGCAAAAGGCATATTATAAAAACATTTTATCATTTTACTTTTCTTCATAAAAAGTTTTCATTACTTAAAGATTCCCTATTCCAAATGAGTTTAAATTTTGACAACTGCATATTATTTTTAGGACATTTATAAGTGTACTACTGCAAATAAGCTATAAACATTGAAGAACAAGTTCTATTGAGTTTTAATGGTGGAGTTTATTTTGAAAACAAAGAATGTGGAATGATAATTAAAAACCCTTTTTTCATGGTGCTTTTCAGTGATCTAATGAAGAGGTCAGTTGAGACTAATGAGAACAGCATAATTCTCCATCTTCTATAATGCTGGACTGAAAGTGTCTTCAGAAGCCCCAGTCAGTTGCAAAATCACAGCTCAATATTACCACACAAAGGCCTAACATTACTACCTCCAAATCTGATAATTATCAAAAAAATGTAGAACTAATCAAGGTACAACTTTCTTTTGACACTATCCAATTCATAAGTTCTTGAAGTGACTGAATTAAAAATTTAGTAACATAAATTATCTAACTTACTGAATGAGCTCTAAGGACAGCAATTATCTTTGAGAGGGCCATGTTCCAAAGTTCATCAGTGTATGCCCTGGTTACTAATCCTTGGGTCACATGTAAAATGTGATCTTCCACCACAAAGAACCTAAAAACAGCAATTGCAAAATAACAAGTTGAAATAAAATTCAAACCTAAATAGAAAATAATTAGTTCTGACATTTAACACAATATCAAAATAATATTTGTTGCCAAATTAGATACATACCCTACAATTTGAGTGAAATATCTTCTATAGCCATCAACTGTTTCATGCTTTAAATGAAAAATAAAAATCAATTTAAAACAATAGATATCAGTAACATAAAAGTAGTTTCAAATCAGTACAACCTTTGTTAACAAATATTTATTGAGAGTCTACTATAAGAAGCATATATTTTAACGCACGAGGGATACACTGGTAAATAACAAAAAGTCCTTACCCCTCATGGAATTTGCATTCGAAAAGAGACAAAATAAGCAAATTAAAAAGTAAGAACCTTCGTCTTAGCAGGCTAATTCAATCCACTATCATCTCTCACTTGGCCTATTACATCATTCTCCTACCTAGCCTTCCAAGCTTTCAGGCTTGTTTCCTCAGTCTATTCTCCAGACAGCTGCCAGAACAATACTTTTCAAAAATAACTAAATAAATATATCGTTTGCTAAAAATCTTCTAATGATTTCTTATCTGATTCATAAAGTCAAATTCCTCTGAAATGATCTACAATTTCCTATTATTCATAATTTAAACAAAAAGAAAATATTTGATTATTTGAATTTCATAAGAGCTTATTACATGAAATATTTCAATTAAGTTCAAATATTGTATTTTATTTCATGAAAGTGACCAAATTTTCAAACATCTGGATTTTTTTCAGGGAGGAGGTTGTTATTACACTTTTGGCTTAAAAATACTATGATCAGAGAATAGAGTCTACATGACATAAAAGTTTGATGTCTTGATACCTGCTTTATAACATAGTATGTTGCCACATTTTACAGTGTTCAAACTGTACTTTTAAAAAGTGTTTTTACAGGTGCTGAAACAGAATTTTTTTTTTTTGGCCATGCTGCCTGGCTTGGGGGATCTTAGTTCCTCAATCAGGGATCAAACTGGGCCCATGTCAGTGAAAGTGCTGAGTCTTAACCACTGGACCACCAGTCTATTCAGTTCAGTTCAGTTCAGTCGCTCAGTCATGTCCAACTCCTTGCAACCCCATGAACCGCAGAACATCAGGCCTCCCTGTCCATCACCAACTCCCAGAGTCTACCCAAACCCATGTCCATTGAGTCTGGGATGTCATCCAACTATCTCATCCTCTGTCGTCCCCTTGTCCTCCCACCCTCAATCTTGCCCAACATCAGGGTCTTTTCAAATGAGTCACCTCTTCACATCAGGTGGCCAAAGTATTGGAGTTCCAGCTTCAACATCAGTCCTTCCAATGAACACCCAGGACTGATCTCCTTTAGGATGGACTGGTTGGATCTCCTTGTAGTCCAAGGGACTCTCAAGAATCTTCTCCAACACCACAGTTCAAAACCATCAATTCTTCTGCGCTCAGCTTTCTTTACAGTCCAACTCTCACATCCATACATGACTGCTAGAAAAACCATAGCCTTGACAAGACAGACCTTTGCTGACAAAGTAATGTCTCTGCTTTTTAATATGCTGTCTAGATTGGTCATAACTTTCCTTCCAAGGAATAAGCATCTTTTAATTTCATGGCTGCAATCACCACCTGCAGTGATTTTGGAGCCCAGAAAAATAAAGTCAGCAACTCTTTCCCCATCTATTTCCCACGAAGTGATGGGACCGGATACCATGATCTTAGTTTCCTGAATGTTGAGCTTTAAGTCTATTAGATAAGCCTATTATTAAACATTTTCTGTATTCTTACTGCTTTCTTTCTAATGGTTTATAAGATACTAAAGCATCCACAATGCCTATGGATTTTTTAATTTACCCTTTTAGTTGCAGCAATTTTGCTTTAAATACTTTGAGTCAATGTTATCAAGTACTTATAGATTCAAATTAACATTTTTTATCAGCTCTAAGATGAATTTTTTATAACTTAAGCTTTTAAAATTATATTTAACTATATACTGTTTCTATTCTTCTAATGGTTACAGAAATTATATTATGCATACTTAAATAATCAAACTCTAAAATTAATTAATAATTTTATTCTTTTCTGGATAATTCCAAAACAGTTCAGTTTCAATAACTTCCTAATATTTATTCTATTCACCTTAATATTTATGCTATTGTTATTGTGCATTTTGTTTCTATCTTGTTTTAAATTCTATTCATAATACTGTATTAATATTATTTTCTATAGTCAATACAGATTTATCCATATATTTATACTTTCTTCGCTATTCATTTCTTTTAGCATCTCATTTTTTCTATTTGGCATCACTTTCTTTGTGACTACAGTCTCTTCTTTCCTTCTAAGGGCGTCTCGGTAACAAACTCTCTTTCTCTTTGTCTGAAAATGTCTATCTTTGTTCTTGTTCCACTGAATAGAGAATCCAGGTAGACAGTTCTTTCCCTTCAGCATTGAAAATACTCCACTGTCTTGTTTATTTGAAAATAACCTCTTCTCTCCAGGTATTTTTAAGGTCTTCTCTTATTTTTGTTTTTAAAGTCAAATTTATTGTTATAATTTACATAAAGCAAAGTTAACCTTTTTTACAAATGAGAATCCAATGAGTTTCGACAAATGTAGACATTTGTGAAACCACACCAGAATCAAGATAGAGAATATTTCTATCTTATAACAAAGTTCCCCTTATGCCCCTTTGTAGTGAATCACTCTGCCCAATCCCTAACCCTTCACCACTGATCCCATTCTATCTTATAGTTTTGCCTTTTCAAAAATGTCATATAACACAAATTATACTATATGTAATTTTGTTGTATCTGAATGGCATCACCGACTCTGTGGATATGAGTTTGAGTGAACTCCGGGTGTTGGTGATGGACAGGGAGGCCTGGCATGCTGTGATTCATGGGGTCGCGGAGAGTCGGACATGACTGAGCGACTGAACTGAACTGAACTGAATGCTTTTAAGATTTATCCATGTCAAGAGGATCCTGAGATACACCAAATATGGACTGTGAACCAGGCAAATCAAAATGACTGGCCAAAGGAAACCCAGAAGAAATGCCCTATATAAGTGATTTCAATTGCTACAAGAGAGCGACTCAGGGACCCTCTCTGTGAGCTCACCTGTGTATCTATCCACACATACTATACTTCTTTTCCTCCTAATAAACACTTTACTTGTTTCAAAAAAAAAAAGATTTATCCATGTCATTGCATGTATCAGTTCCCTTTCTACTGGTGAGTACATAACATTCTATTATGTAGAGGTACAACTAACTATTCACTACCTCATAGACACTTGGAATGTTTCTAGTTTTTCGCATTTATGGATAAAGTTACTAAAATATTCATATATAAGCCACTATGTAGATACATTTTCAATTCTTATGGGTAAAAACAGGAGTGGGATTTCCGGGTGATATGATAAGTGTTTGCTTAACATTATAACAAATTGTCTAACTATTTTCCAAATAGTTATAATAGATACAATATTCATACCCATCAGAAGTGGATGAGAGTTCAAGTAGCTCTCTGTGATATTGCCTAGATAATTTGTTCAGGTCAACTAATTCATCAACTGTTAAAAGTTGTTCACAAAATTTTTCATTTTGGCTAATATATCTTTATTAGGTGTTCTTCTTGATTTTTTTCACATTTTTTGGGTAATTCCTTTATCGTTTATGGCTCCCTATTGAGAAGGGCAAACTTTTCTTTCTTTAAATATAATAAATACTGTTATTTTATATAAAATACTGTTATTTTATATTCTATGCCTAATATCTCAAATATTGAAAGTCTTTTACAATTTATTTCTCTTGTCAATATTTCTAAAGATTCTCACTTGTTCAATAATTAGTTCTAAGTATGAGTTGTTAATTTTCCTATTGAAACTTTAACTGTGGATATTGTTTAACTTGGTATGAAGGTTCAGAGAAGATCTGCATTTGCTTCTAGTAGACACCTGGAGACAACATCAAAACGGAACAACTTTAAATTTTCAGCCTGAGATTTTTTTTGACAATCCAAGTAGAATGAAATTGGATTGCAAACACATGTTAAGAACTGCTTCTTATGAATTACTAGGGATTTTTTCCCTTTGTTCACTCAGCACCAGGATTTGGGATAGGCAATTTTCTTTAGTGTGTTTGGCAGAAAGACCTGAGAGGTTTTGCAAGATGGCTTTCTCTCTAGGTCATCCCAATAATGAGCTATAATTCTTTGGAGTCTCAGCCTTGCAAAGGAGAGAATCTCTCATCACCCTCTTAGGGTGACTCTGGGCTTACCCCTCTATACTTCTACGTCCTTAAAACTCATACTTTCCCATTTAGCAGATCCCCCTGAGGGAAAAAGCTACATTTAGTGCTTCATTGGGGCTTTACCCCAGGGTTCAGTGGTAAAGAATCCGCCTGCAATACAGGAGCCACAGGAAACGTAGGTTCAGTCTCTGGGTCTGGAAGATCCCCTGGAGGAGGGCATGGCAACCCACTCCAGTATTCTTGCCTGGAGAATCCCATGGACAGAGGAGCCTGGCAGGCTAGAGTCCTGAGGGTCGCAAAGAGTCAGACATGACTGAAATGACTTAGAACCCATGCATAGTGTTTCATTATGCCTGTCTGGATTTGTCTTCATTTAAGTTTTCCTGTTTTGTTTATCTTATATTTAGGTGTACTGAGGTATAAGTTACATCAATAAAACTCTTTTTCATGTGCTGCTTCTATGAGCTTTCACAGATATATCTAGTCACATATGTATCACCATAACCAACATATAGAACAGTTTCACATTGACTTAGTAGTTTTTTCACATTATGGATTATTTTATTTCATTTTTTCCTTATTTTTCTACAGCAAATATGTCAACAATTTTATAGCCAAAAAATACATGTATTCTTAAGAATGACTGATAAAAATCCCACAAACATAGCCCCTTCAGATTACTTATTTAGTCTTTGTCAGGACTATACTTTCCTATGTGATCCTCAGTGCATGTAAAAAGAATTTAAGATTTTAAAAAATGTTTTATCCAGCATCTTTAGTTGTTTTTTTCAGTAGAATACTTAATTAAGGTACTCAGTCTATCATACTGTCAGAAACTAATTACCACTCCCTGACATTTCATATATTTACTTGTCTTATTTATTTCTGTCTTCCCTAATAGAATGTAAGCTCATGAGAGATGGGACTCATCCATTTGAACTACTGTAACCTTCACACCTAAACCAATTACTGCAAATGGTAGGTATTCAATAAATATTTGCAGTGGAATGCATGTTCTGAAGAAATTAAAGGGGTTAAAAACTGACAACATAATCAGTTCAAAATTTCTACATACTTACCATATTTGACTGGGTTTGCAATACTAGTCTTGCCTGTTTCTTTCTTTGTTTTCGGTAATAATTTTCAAATGTTTCCTCATCACCCTAAAATAAAACCAGTAGACTAATAAAAACACATATAACACAAACACATTGCTAAACAGATAACTTCTTTATCCCATAAGGGTCATTTTTCAGTTTCTAACAACTAGAATTAAATGTGGAATGGTATTTCATATTGAATACCAAGAACAAGCTTTTGGCATTATAGTTCATAGACAGTTACCTTGTTTGGAGTCATGACAATTAAGAAAACTAAAGGGAAGTTCAAATAATTTGATAGTTGCCCAACTTATCACTTAGGCTTTATACATTTTTGACTGACCAAAGAAAATACGGCTATCAGTGAAGGAAACTAAGTAAGAAAATTAGCTATCAATCCTCAACTTCTGAACATGTTATATAAGAACTACGCATATCTCACCACAGGACAATATATAGTGTTTCTAACACGGTATACCATTAATCTGCATCCAACAACAGCCAGGTATACATGATTCTTCAGTTTACATGGAACATTCTCCAGGATAAAGCATTTGTGATGTCGTAAGACAAGCCTCAATAAATTTAAAAGGACTAGAATCATACAAAATATGACCTCTGATTTAATCAATGGGATTAAATTAGGAATCAATAACAGAAGAACTTTAGTGAAACTGACCAACATGGAGATTAAACTCCATCTTGGTGTTTAGTTATTTAAACTAAATTAGTTATTTAATTCCATTAAATAACTAGTGGGTTAAAGAAGAAATCACAGGAAATTAGGAAATACTTTGAGATAAATGGAAACAAAAACACAATACATCAAAACTCAGAGACTGCAGCTAAATCAGAGGTTAGGAGGAAATTTACAGCTTTAAATGTCTACGTTAAAAAAGAAGAGAAATTTCAATTAATATCTTAAACTTCTACCTACATGAAAGAAGTTGAACGCACAAGGCCACATATATGATGATTCCATTTATATGAAATACCCAGAATAGGCAAATTCACAGAGACAAAAAGTAAATTAGTGCTTGTTAGGGACTGAGGTGAGGGGAGAGTAAGGAGTGACTGCTAACACATAAGAGGTTTCTTTTGTACTAATAAAATGTTCAGAAACTATTTGTAATGGTTGCACATCCATGTGAATATACTAAAATCACTAAACTATATATCTTAGAAAGGTAAATGTTTGGGTATATGAATTATATCAGAATAGTGCTATTTTTAAAAGGATAATTGTTCAACCAAAAATGAAAACAATGTAGTCTGGCATAACAAATATAGAAGGAACATATTTAAAAGTAACTGTGATACAACAGTACAGAGCTAAGAAGGAAGAAATGCAAAGTTCTTTTAAATACACATGAAAAGTATACTTCAAAGTACATCATAAGTTAAAGAAAGAAGTAAATGCCTCACACACAGTGGATACTTTCCAAATAAATACTGCATGTAGATTTACAGCTCAATGAACTTGTAGTCAGCCTTCAGAAAAGCAGGCCTAAAATGCATACATGTCTTTTCAATAATATAAGTATATGCACCCATATGTGCACACACACATATATGTATACATACACATATACACGTATACAAAAGATACTTACCAGAACAGAATAAATGTGCAAACATTGGTAAACAGGGGAAAAATCAACAAGATCTTGTACAGTTAAGACCTGAAAAAATAGAACAATTTTTTCAAATTATAGGTCAAACTACTAGTCTGCTATTGAATAATATAAAGTTAAAATTAGACAAGAAGATTTCATAGATTCATAAAAAGCATATAATAGAAGCACAATGCCTTTTTATTATGTTTTGGAACCTGTTCATACCTTATTCTTTATATATATCATCATTGTTGATTATTTTAGGTTATAGGTCAAAATGCAGGGAGACTATATATCTTTAACATGCTTCATAGATTATCAGAAAACTGCTATGGATAACTAGACATATAATTACTGCTTCTGAAAAAGACAGTGCTCAAATGTATGACTTAGTTACAGATGAAGTTCCTTCCCTTATGTATCACTTATCAATATTTCATCAAATTTAAGATATTATCACTATTATTTTATGGAACACTAAAAAAGAAAAAAACACTACCACTTGAAACTATTATATCATCAACTTTAAGATGTATCGTGATTCTGAGACGTTAATAGTATTTTTAAAGTACACTTTACAATGAAAGAAACAAAGTAATATAAAGTTTCCCACACTTGTGAAATAAACTCTTTTTAAAGGAACACATTTCCATTCTTACAAATCCTCTGAGTGAACTTAAATTATTTTTATTATAGAGTTACTTATTTGTGAAAATGAAAGAAATAAAATGTAGTAATAATTAAATAGATCTGAAAGAACAGGGAAACAACAAAGTTTCTCTTAGAGTATGGATTTAGGGGAAGGGGAAGATGGCAATGCTTCCAACAGTTGAAAGATACACAAAACAGATTCAGGAAAATTGAGATACAAAAACTAGATGGTTCATTTTCACCATTCTGAATTTCAAGGAAGAAAAGACAGAGATTCTCTGAATATTGATTAAGAAGAACAAAAAAGCAGATTTAAAAAATGTTTATTTTATTCCAAGGGACCATTCAGGTCACATTAATTCCACAATTAGAAAGACATTAAACCCTTTAAGGCAGTTTATTTGTCTGTATATCAGACGTCCACTGTATATGTAAATATATGTATATACATACATACAAATATTAACATATATATATACACACACACTCATAAATACATATTCACTTATCCTCAAAGCATATAATGCAAATGTACACACTGAACACTCAGTGGTTCCCACAACCACAGAGAAGCCATGGACACATACATTTATATGGTTCCTTTTTAATCAATCAATTAAAAGTTCTTACTATACCCTAACAGTGTCCTTAAAAAAAGAATTTAAAATCTCACTGACAAACTTATAAACAATTGGGAATACTAGACTTCTTATGGTATTAACTAATTCAAAAGGAATTCAACGGAAAAGATAAAAAGTAGGCTCAACAGATGACTTTGTAGAAAGAATAAAAGAAGCACTAGGACAAGGAATGAATTTGAACATACAGAATAAAAGAAAGAAAATATTTAAGGACAATTGCAAGGTTTCTAGACTTAATAAAACTTTTAAGAAATTAAAATTTTAACTTTAATCTTACTAAAATTACTTTGTACTATCTCAGCACCAACCAAAGAAAAAAAGAATTAGTCTAAATGTCAAGGTTAAGCCATCATGCAATTAAATGTTTGCCACAGGTAATTAAATTATGAGTGATCACTACAAAAAAATTAAATTTATACTTTTACTGTTAATTATTGCAGAACACCTAGGTTAAATTATTTGTGGCTTACAAATATAATCTATATCTTATCTATGTTATATATGACATCATCTATATTTCATTATCCATATCTTATATAGATCATCTATATCTGTCCATTATGCAATCTCACAATTTAGATGATTCTTTTGTTCTAATATCATTACAAACTGATCTACTTAAGTTCACTTTACACATGGCAAGACTCACAGAGACATTACAACTTAAGCAGAAAAAACTACCCAATAATAGATGAGGGAGGGAAGAAAGAAAGAAAGGAAAAAGGGAAGAAAAGAAAGGAATGAAGGACCAGATAAAAACAAAAAAATAGAAAAAGAAACAAATTCCCATCACCTCCTCTTCATTCTCATCCTCTTCCTCAAATGCATGTTTCAATACAATTTCATTCCTTTCTTCTGGAATTCTATCATTTATATACATAGTCTTCCCAAATTTTAGATTATTTTGCTTCTGTGGAGTAACAGTGAAGATTTTCTGCTGCTGTGCCTATTTGGGGAAAAGAAAAGTTCAGATTATTTGAAAAAATATTGTGGTCAAAACTGGTTTAAGAATTTCTTCATACTTTTTCATCTTTTTAATGTCTGGAGGTGCAGGCTCTGGAATGATGTTCCATTTTTTATTCATAATTTATTTGTACCCTCCTTCTTTTTTCAAGAGTCTTGCAGGGGGTTATCAATTTTATTTGAAAAGATTAAGAATCAATCTTCATCTTTGTTGATCCTCCCTACTGTATTTTGCTTTCTATTATACTGATTTCTTCTCTTGATTATTTCCTTTCACTTTCTTTTCTTCAATTCTATTTTATTATGGTAAGCACATTTAACATGAGATCTACTCTCTTAAATTTTTAAGTGTACATATTCAATGTGTATATCAATAATTTAATACATTATGCTGATAGGTATAATAGTTACAGAAGACCTCTACAGCTTGTTCATCTTTTTTTTTTTAATGGGCACACCAAGCATTTTGTGGGATCTCAGTTCCCTGACCACGGATAGAGGCCAGGCCCACAGCAGTGAAAGCCCAGAGTCCTAACCACTGGACCACCAGGGAATTCCCTAGACCTTGTTCATTTCATTCTGAAATTTTATGTCTGTAGATGAGCAACTCATTTCCCTCTGGCAACCACCATCCCACTCTTTGATTCAATGAATTTGACTAATGTATGTGTATGCATGCTCAGTCTTGTCTGACTCTTTGCAACCCCATGGACTGTAGCCCGCCAGGCTCTCTGTCCATGAAATTTTCCATGCACAAATGCTGGAGTGGGTTGCTATTTCCTACTCCAGGAGGTCTTCTCAACCCAGGGATCAAACCTGTGTCTCTTGCATCTCCTGCATTGGCAGGGGATACTTTACCACCTAGGAAGCCACTTAGGAGCCACTTAGGAAGCCTCAGGTCAACAAGTGATTCAATTATTTTAATGACCTTTGGTTTGGAGCACTGTCAAGATTTTATAAAAACTGCTGCTGCTAAGTCGCTTCAGTCGTGTCTGACTCTGTGCGACCCCATGGACTGTAGCCCACCAGGCTCCGCCGTCCCTGGGATTCTCCAGGCAAGAACACTGGAGTGGGTTGCTATTTCCTACTCCAGGAGGTCTTCTCAACCCAGGGATCAAACCTGTGTCTCTTGCATCTCCTGCAATGGCAGGCGGATACTTTACCACCTAGGAAGCCACTTAGGAAGCCTCAGGTCAACTAGTGATTCAATTATTTTAATGACCTTTGGTTTGGAGCACTGTCAAGATTTTATAAAAGAATTACCACTAATTCTTTTTTAAGAGGAAAACTAAAGACATAAACTTAAAAACACTAGAAAAATTTTAAAGATATGATACCATTCTGGAACATACATAAAATATGCTGCCTTAACTCCAATGGATTATTTGTATTAAAAAAATGTCTACTAACCTCACAGAAAATTATGATATCAAGTTGCAAGCTTATTTCGTTTTCCACAGAAAGCGTCCACAGTTTATGAACACTTGAAAAGCAGAAACTGTTATCCCACAACTGACTTAATTATTGACAAAAATGAGTATTTATACAGATCAATCGAGAAACTTTATATTTTCTTTTATGCATTTTAGTGATACTTCATTGTCAGAGATTGAAAAAACTATAGGATTAATTCCAGCATTTTAATCTCACTATATAATGCCTAATTAATGCTTTGGTAGCTCTGACTATAAAGAATCCAGCTGCAATGCAGGAGACCCAGGTTTGATGCCTGGGTCAGGAAGATCCCCTGAGGAAGGAAATGGTACTTGATGCATATTAGTGGAACATTCTCTATGTTAGGAGAGGTCAGATTGTAGCTGCTCTGTTCTGTTAGCATGTAGAAAGTTTACCCACTACTGTTATTCAGACCTTTCTACTCCCAGATAATCAGACCATGTACATCACAGAAATCTAGCTCTCAGTTCAGTTCAGTTCAGTCGCTCAGTCGTGTCTGACTCTTTGCAACCCCATGAATCACAGCACGCCAGGCCTCCCTGTCCATCACCAACTCCCAGAGTTCACTCAAACTCATGTCCATCGAGTCGGTGATGCCATCCAGCCATCTCATTCTCTGTTGTCCCCTTCTCCTCCCGCCCCCAATCCCTCCCAGCATCAGAGTCTTACCTGGTTTAGACCTAATTCTCATTCAGTTCAGCTAATACTCCTTCACGTTAGGACACTGTTCAGTTCAGTTCAGTCGCTCAGTCGTGTCTGACTCTTTGCGACCCCATGAATCACAGCACGCCAGGCCTCCCTGTCCATCACCAACTCCTGGAGTTCACTCAAACTCATGTCCATCGAGTCGGTGATGCCATCCAGCCCTACCCTCACCTAAATCTTGATGCTGGCTCTAGAGGCTTGTACTTAAAATCATTGTCCCTTCTCACCCATTAACATCATTAACCTATCACTGGAAAAAGAAAAATCAGAATTCTCTTTCTCCCTCTGTGCCCAGACTTATTTGATATTCAATTTCTGTAGTAAAAAATAATTTATTTAGAATATTGCTTCCAAACTCTGGTGGCTCAGATGGTAAAAGCATCTGCCTACAATGCTGGAAGCCCGGGTTCGATCCCTGGGCTGGGAAGATCCCCTGGAGAGGGAAATGGCAACCCACTCCAGCATTCTTGCCTGGAAAATTCCATGGACGGAGGAGCCTGGTAGGCCACAGTCCATGGGGTCGCAAAGAGTTGGACATGACAGAGGAGCCTGGTGGGCTATAGTCCATGGGGTCATAAGAGGCTCGGACACAACTTAGCGACTAAACAAAGTAAAGGATAAAATTGAAACAAGCATTTTATGTAACTAAAAAAAAAGTAAACTTTGGATATATTCTATAACCTAGATTATTAAATACCATCAAATTAAAATTTTCCTTTTAAAAAATGTGCATATCTCCATAACTGAGTTACTCTGTTGTACAGCAGAGATTGACACAACATTGTAAATCAATTATATTTCAGTAAATAAATAAAATTCTCCTCTGTATTCTCACCTGTTTCATTGCTGTTTCACCTATTTTGTCAGAATGTTTTCGAATGCTTTCCAAGAAGTCTTTGAGATCAGACATGGAGATTTCTTTAATATCTTCACGGAGCTTAGGAAGATTTTCTATCATTAGCTGACAAAACCGGTACTGACTAACCCGGGGAAAATACACATTCTCTAATTGTTCCATAGTTTTTAGAGCTGAATAATACCTGTGAGAAGTTAAAAAAGAACACTCTGTAAAAGTTCTTATTATATTTATTTTACAAGTAAGACCAAATAATCATTCCATCACTTCCATCAAAAATGATATTGTTATAGCTAAGGTAAAAAAAATTAACATTTACTTCTATATACTAATGACAAACTATAAGCCACATGAAAAAGCTGCAGGAAGAAAATTCACTAACAAACAATTTTTTACTTCATTTCATCTAAATCTACAACATCACAAGCATTATCATAGTCATAATATATATATCATATTAAATCATATCATATACATACATTAAATATATATGGATAGTAGCTCCAAATTTTTAATTAAATTATTAGATATATGATTTCATTATATCTGTCTTATCCACATCTCCTACCATCAAAAAAGTACCTAGTACAGACTTAAAGTAAAATACATGTAAGGAAATTAGAGGTATCACCTCACACTGTCAGAATGACCCACCTCACACTGTCAGAATGACCATCATCAACAACTCTACAAACAATAAATGCTGTAAAGGGTGTGGATAAAAGGGAACCGTCTTACATTGTTGGTGGGTTTGTAAACTTGTACAGACACTATGGAGAACAGTACAGAGGTTCCCTTAAAAACTAAATATAGAGCTACCATATGATCCTGCAATCCCACTCCTGGGCATATATCCAGAGAAAACCATAACTTGAAAAGATACATGCACCCCAGTGTTCACAGTGGCACTATTCACAACAGCCAAGACGTGAAAGCAACCTAAATACTCATCAACAGAGGAATGGATACACAAAGTGGAATATTACTCAGCTATTAAAAAGAATGAAATAATGCCATTTGCAGCAACATGGATGGACCTAGAGCGTGTCACACTGAGTGAAGAATGTCAGACAGAGCAGAGAAATATTGTAGGACATCCCTTATATGTAGAACCTAAAAAGAAATGATACAAATGAACTTATTTACAAAATGGAACAGATTATCCACAGACTTAGATAACAAACTTACAGTTGCCAGGGGAAAAGGGTGGGGGTAAGGGATAGTTAGGGAGTTTGGGATTGACATGTATACACTGCTATATTTAAAATGGATAACCAACAAGGTCCTACTATACATAGCACAAGGAACTCTGCTCAACATTATAAGGCAGGAAGGATGGGAGGGGAGTTTGGGGGAGAATGGATACATGTGTACATATGGCTAAGTCCCTTTGCTGAAACTATCACATCGGCTGTATTCCAATATGGCAAACAGATGGGGAAACAATGGAAACAGTGACAGACTTTATTTTCTTGGGCTCCAAAATCATTGCAGATGGTGATTGCAGCCGTGAAATTAAAAGATGCTTGCTCCTTGGAAGAAAAGCTATGACCAACCTAGAGAGCATATTAAAAAGCAGAGACATTGCCACCAAAGGTCCATCTACTCAAAGCTATGGTTTTTCCAGTAGTCATGTATGGATGTGAAAGTTGAACCATAAAGAAAGCTGAGTGCCAAAGAATTGATGCTTTTGAACTGTGGTGCTGGAGAAGACTCTTGAGAGTCCCTTGGACTGCAAGGAGACCAAACCATTCAATCCTAAAGAAAAGTGAAAGTGAAGTCACTCAGTCGTGTCCGACCCTTAGCGACCCCACAGACTGCAGCCTACCAGGCACCTCCATCCATGGGATTTTCCAGGCAAGAGTACTGGAGTGGCTTGCCATTGCCTTCTCCGGCAATCAATCCTGAATATTCATTGGAAGAACTGATACTGAAGCTGAAGTTCTAATACTTTGGCCATCTGATGAGAAGAAATGACTCATTAGAAAAGACCCTGATGCTGTGAAAGATTGAAGGTAGAAGGAGAAAGGAACGACAGAGGATGAGATGGCTGGATGGCATCACCGATTTGAAGGATATGAGTTTGAACAAGCTCTGGGAGTTGATGATGGGCAGGGACTGCATGCTGCAGTCCATGGGGTCACAAAGAGTTGGACACAACTGAGCGACTGAACTGAACTGAACTGATATCCCAATATAAAATAAAAAACTTTAAAAAAAGAAAAGAATCGGGGATATTACACTAGAGCTTAAGATTTGAGATTAAATTTAGGAGTCATCCAAATATAAATCCAGGTACTTTTTAAACAAATGTGAAGTGACAGTAACTAATAAAAAACAATTTTCGTCAAACCAAATACAACTGTGTGCTAGCTCGATTCTGTAGGTCACTTAATTTGCAACCTCCAGTTGATCAGTAGGAATAACATCTGCCTGTACCCAGTGTTTCATTATCCCATGTGGACACCCATACTTACAAAAACATATGGCAGGGCACCATAAGCCCAAAAAAAGAGAAGTAGAGACTAAATTGGAGAAGGCAATGGCACCCCACTCCAGTGTTCTTGCCTGGAAAATCCCATGGACAGAGGAGCCTGGTAGGCTGCAGTCCATGGGGTCGCTAGGAGTCAGACACGACTGAGCGACTTCACTTTCACTTTTCACTTTCATGCACTGGAGAAGGAAATGGCAACCCATTCCAGTGTTCTTGCCTGGAGAATCCCAGGGACGGGGGAGCCTGGTGGGCTGCCATCTATGGGGTCGCACAGAGTCGGACACAACTGAAGCGACTTAGCAGCAGCAGCAGCAGCAGAGACTAAATATCTAGTGAGATGGCAGACTGAATACATGTTTTCCACTTTACTCCTTTTTGAAACACCAATAATAAGATAATGAAGGGATTTTTTAAAAAGCATAAACCCACACAGATGAAGAGAAAAGAAAAAGAGTACAATGAAATTTTAGAATCTGGAAAGTTGATAGACAAGTGGTAAAAAAAAAAAATAACTCAGCAAACCTGAGAAAATGAATTCTAACAGGGGAAAACCAAGAACAAACTAATTTATTCTACAAAAACTCCAAAAAATATAAGTGACAGGAATCTCTTTGGCATTGCCTTTCTTTGGGATTGGAATGAAGACTGACCTCTTCCAGTCCTGTGGCCACTGCTGAGTTTTCCAAATCTGCTGGCATATTGAGTGCAGCACTTTCACAGCATCATCTTTCAAGACTTGAAATAGCTCAACTGGAATTCCATCACCTCCACTAGCTTTGTTCGTAGTGATGCTTTCTAAGGCCCACTTGACATCACATTCCAAGATGTCTGGCTCTAGGTCAGTGATCACGTTATCGTGACTATCTTGGTCGTGAAGATCTTTTTTGTACAGTTCTTCTGTGTATTCCTGCCACCTCTTCTTAATATCTTCTGCTTCTGTTAGGTCCATACCATTTCTGTCCTTTATCGAGCCCATCTTTGCATGAAATGTTCCCTTGGAATCTCTAATTTTCTTGAAGAGGTCTCTTGTCTTTCCCATTTTGTTGTTTTTCTCTATTTCTTTGCATTGATCACTGAGGAAGTCTTTCTTATCTCTCCTTGCTACTCTTTGGAACTGCATTCAGATGCCTATATCTTTCCTTTTCTCCTTTGCTTTTCGCCTCTCTTCTTTTCACAGCTATTTGTAAGGCCTCCTCAGACAGCCATTTCGCTCTTTTGCATTTCTTTTCCATGGGGATGGTCTTGGTCCCTGTCTCCTGTACAATGTCACGAACCTCCGTCCAGAGTTCATCAGGCACTCTATCTATCAGATCTAGTCCCTTAAATCTATTTCTCACTTCCACTGTATAATCATAAGGGATTTGATTTAGGTCATATCTGAATGGTCTAGTGGTTTTCCCTACTTTCTTCAATTTAAGTCTGAATTTCGCAATAAGGAGTTCATGACCTGAGCCACAGTCAGCTCCTGGTCTTGTTTTCGCTAACTGTATACAGCTTCTCCATCTTTGGTTGCAAAGAATATAATCAATCTGATTTCGGTGTTGACCATCTGGTGATGTCCATGTGTAGAGTCTTCTCTTGTGTTGTTGGAAGAGGGTGCACTCATCTCACACGCTAGTAAAGTCATGTTCAAAATTCTCCAAGCCAGGCTTCAGCAGTATGTAAACCGTGAACTCCCAGATGTTCAAGCAGGTTTTAGAAAAGGCAGAGGCACCAGAGATCAAATTGCCAACATCCGCTGGATCATGGAGAAAGCAAGAGAGTTCCAGAAAAACATCTATTTCTGCTTCATTGACTATGCCAAAGCCTTTGACTGTGTGGATCACAACAAACTGTGGAACATTCTGAAAGAGATGGGAATCCCAGACCACCTGACCTGCCTCTTGAGAAACTTGTTGCAGGTTAGGAAGCAACAGTTAGAACTGGACATGGAACAACAGACTGGTTCCAAATAGGAAAAGGTGTACGTCAAGGTTGTATATTGTCACCCTGCTTATTTAACTTATATGCAGAGTACATCATGAGGAACGCTGGGCTGGAAGAAGCACAAGCTGGAATCAAGATTGCTGGGAGAAATATCAATAATCTCAGATATGCAGATGACACTACCCTTATGGCAGAAAGTGAAGAGGAACTAAAAAGCCTCTTGATGAAAGTGAAAGAGGAGAGTGAAAAGGTTGGCTTGAAGCTCAACATTCAGAAAACGAAGATCATGGCATCTGGTCCCATCACTTCATGGGAAATAGATGGAAAAACAGTGGAAACAGTGTCAGACTTTGTTTTTTTGGGCTCCAAAATCACTGCAGATGCTGATTGCAGCTATGAAATTAAAAGACGCTTGCTCCTTGGAAGGAAAGTTATGACCAACCTTGATAGTATATTAAAAAGCAGAGACATTACTTTGCCAAGCAAGGTCCGTCTAGTCAAGGCAATGGTTTTTCCTGTGGTCATGTATGGATGTGAGAGTTGGACTGTGAGGAAGGCTGATCGCCGAAGAATCGATGCTTTTGAACTGTGGTGTTGGAGAAGACTCTTGAGAGTCCCTTATACTGCAAGGAGATCCAACCAGTCCATTCTAGAGGAGATCAATCCTGGATGTTCATTGGAGGGACTGACGCTAAACCTGAAGCTGCAATACTTTGGCCACCTCATGCGACGAGTTGACTCACTGGAAAAGACTCTGATGCTGGGAAAGGTTGGGGGCAGGAGGAGAAGGGGACGACGGAGAATGAGATGGCTGGATGGCATCACCGACTCTGTGGACATGAGTTTGAGTGTACTCCGGGAGTTGGTGATGGACAGGGAGGCCTGGCGTGCTGTGATTCATGGGGTCGCGGAGAGTCGGACACGACTGAGCGACTGATCTGATCTGATCTGATCTGACAGGAATCTCACTATTTATGGATGCAGAAGTGTCCAATAGGAGGGCTATTGAAAGGAATAGCCCTTACAAAACCCCAAAAGGAAGGGTAAAGTAAGGAATACTGATTAAAATGTGTTTAAGAAGCAGACCCTAGATTCTCTTCCTGACAAGCATCTAAACAACTGCCTTTTTCCATCGTGGTAAAATGCTAAACAGACCAAACCAAATAATTTCTCAAATGGGGACACTACTCAAGGTTGAAGGCAATAATATGTTGCTGGTTAGTCTCTTAAGTCTTATCTGACTCTTTTGCAACCTCATATACTGTAGCCCACCAGGTTCCTCTGTCCACTGGATTTCCCAGGCAAGAATACGGGAGCAGGTCACCATTTCCTTCTCCAGGGGATCATCTTGACCCAGGGATTGAACCTGTGTCTCCTGCATTGCAGATTCTCTACCACTGAGCCACCTGGGAAAAGGATTAGTTGAGCCCATATACAGTAGATGCCCTCTTCTCCAACTCACATCCCAGAATACCAGAAGTCAGATCTTTACCCTCCAGAGAGGAGACAGGAGAAGTCTCCTCTAGAAAATCTAACCAGACCCAGAAGAAACAACTCCAGATTCTAACATCACAAACTCCCCAACTAAAAAGGCCCACTCGGATAACCTTATGGTAAAACTCACAATAAACCAGACCCACCCATATACCCAGAGCTTGCAATCAGTTTTTTAATGTCCACTGCACTAGGCTCAGCTGTAAAGAATCTGCCTGCAATGCAGGAGACTCAGGAGTTGCAGGTTCAATCCCTGGGTCAGGGAGATTCCCTGGAGGATGAAATATCAACCCACTCAAGTATTCTTGCCTAGAAAATCCCATGGACACAGGAACCTGGCAGGCTACAGTCTATAGGGTCGCACAGAGTTGGACATGACTGAGCACTCACACACACCATGCACTAAATATGAGCATTCACCAGGGAATCACCAGACATCTACTTATTAGCTGCAAAGAGAAAAACATACCTTTTCTTAAGCCATCCCCTTAAGCACATGATCAAATTTAGGATAATCTAGAGATAATCTGATCGGAGAAGGCAATGGCAAGCCACTCCAGTACTCTTGCCTAGAAAATCCCACGGATGGAGGAGCCTGGTAGGCTGCAGTCCGTGGGGTCGCTAAGGGTCAGACACGACTGAGCAACTTCACTTTCACTTTTCACTTTCACACATTGGAGAAGGAAATGGCAACCCACTCCAGTGTTCTTGCCTGGAGAATCCCAGGGACGGGGGAGCCTGGTGGGCTGCCATCTATGGGGTCACACAGAGTTGGACACGACTGAAGTGACTTAGCAGTAGCAGCAGAGATAATCTGACAGCACATGACTTTTGCTGTCATACACAATATCATTTATGTTGTACTCTTACCGAAAACATTTAATCTGAATCTAAACATGACGAAATAAACAAATCCAAAATGCCCTGGTCTAAAACTAATCTGAACTCTTTCATGAAAAACAAAGCAAAGTGGGAAGGCTGTTCTAGATTACAGGGACAAAAAATACATAAAAGACATTTGGGGGACAACTGGGGAAATTTACATATAAGTACTAGATTATGAAATATCTGAAGAAATACATAATGCCCCAACCTTGAAAATAGTGAAGCAACAGTAAATTTAGCTATTTAAAGACATAAATGTAAACACCAAAAATAATTTCTTAAAAAAGGGAAGTTTTTGACCCTAGAAGAAGGAGTAGTGAATGGCAAGAAGGGAAGGTGATGTCTGGTCTTTCTTTTTTTGCAACAAACACACAGAACTATTAACTATTATTTAAAATAGGAGGATGTACAACTTTGATAGATAATATACAATATATTAATAATATATACATAAAAGACTGTTTTAGAATAGTTTGTGGGTCATGTATTAGGAAGGAACAAAATCATTCTACTAATTAGTACCAATTGATAAAGTCCAGTAAAATTCAATGCAAAGCATTACACAAAGCAGTACATATACAAATCTCCTGAATATATATTTGCATATAATGTGCTATGATAATTAAGCAGCTATTAATAAACAAGAAGAAGGGATTATCTCGCTGTTTCAATCATGTCTGATTCTGATTTTTCTACACAATTTAAAATTGTTCATTATTAAAACATTTTAAACATAATTATATCTAATGCTCCTATGGCAATCCATAAACTATCTTTCATCTGTCATGTATTCATGTGTATTATAAAATAGAACATGAACTACACAGTCCAGATTGTCAACATGTAACTACCCACACTTTGCTTTCACAAAATGCATACTTAGCCTTTGACTGTATGCAACATTAACATGTTAAGTTAATCAATATTTTTTCATTCCTGTTCAGCTATCTGTCTTTCATCGATATTATCAATCTTTGATATGTAAGGGCAAGGATCCAAAAATAAATGGCTAAGGATTGCTGTATTGAAAGACCCTAATTGGTAAATTGCATTAACAAAGAACAGTTAAACATAGAAAGCAAAACTTCAGATGATTCACTATAATTTATAGTAATTTTATTTATGCTTTCAGTAATAGGAAAAAACCTCTTATTAAAAACAGGAAAGAAACTCACCTTTTTGTACTCATCTGTTCTTTTAGCTTACTGTACATTTCCAGCACTGCATTAAAAAAAGAAAACTTCTTTTAGCTTTCCAAATTAAAAAAATTTGAAAGATGAAAATAAAGCAGGGAAGAGCATATTGTAAATTCAGTAATTTTCTCTGTACTTTGATTTAGGCTTATATTTTCAAATAAAATTTTATACTTCAAGTAAATGAAAGCATTTTAATTTCTGCATATATTGAACACTCCATTACATAAATTAATACATTATATCGAACTGGCAACACTTGCATAGGCTGACACCTAAAACTGAGACATCAACCTAGTAACAAATTATTTCTTGCTGCAGTGGAAGGAGAAGTGTGGTCTTAGTTATTTAAGAGAGAAAGTTGAGCAACAGTGAGATTAACTGATTTTGATTCAATATACTACATATATAAGGTAACTGTGCTATAGCTCATGAAACAAAATTTTACACCAAATTCACAAAGAAAAATCTCAAAAGTTTACAGAACAGAGTAAATTATAATAAAGGCATAAAGAAACATAACAAAGTATCTTTATCATTTTCATCAAAGGCTCAGAAATGTAATTATTCAATAAAATTGTTATTAAGCTTCAGCAAGAAGGCACACTGCCACCAAAAAGGTTTCAATGCAACTATGTAGATTACCACTCATCCTTAGTAGAATTTTGAAGTATAAAGCAGGTGAATTACTGTGAGATCATTAAGCTAGCTCACATTTTCCTAGACAAGAGAGACAGACACATTTTTTTCCAGATTTTTTACACTCTTATGGCTACTCCCTAGGGGGTTTCAAGTTCACAAAAGATATTGTTTAATTGTCTGAAAAACCATAAAAACTGCAGTGGTGGCTATAATGAACCAGCCCTAACTCTGCAGACCCCATGTATATCTCTATCAAAGTCCGTTTATTGCAATGCAATATATCTCACATTTTCCATCCAAAGCATTAGAGTGAACACATAACCTAGGAAAGAGCCTAAAACTGCTGCTACAACTATAAACTTGTTTTGAAGTCTCCTGTTTTATCTCAACAATTCATGTAAATTTCACATCTACCTTATATTATTTCCATACTGTTTTCATATTTAAATAATACCTTCCCAAAAATAACTAACTACAACACCAGGAAAATTAATTGTTTACCCCAACCTCGTGACTTCTTATACCCCTCTTAATCTAAGGAGGAAGTTAGGCAATTATACAGTAATGACTTGTTTGTCTTTATTCATATTAGATTGTAGGATCCTTCAGAGCTGGGACTACATCATTTTCAACTTTATATTTCTAATATCTACCATAATGCCTGACACAGAAAAGTATGTATGAGTGAATAATTAGATAGAAGGATGGACGGAGGGAAAGAGGTGGTTCTAGATGTAGCTATTAAGAATACAATGTTTACATGAACTCAGATTTCCTGTTCAGCCTTGAGAGCAAAGACAGTAACAATAAAAAACTCTTAACTTCTACTTCCCTTTATTTCTCTATTTCAAACAGCTCATTAGGGTTGAATAAGCTGAATTTACTCTTCCTCATTCCACGAGAACCCAATTTTTTTTAGGCTTACTACTTACAGTTCAAGGACAAAGCATTCAAACTTATGAGGCTGTGTTCATGACTATTTCAGTGTATATGATGGTGGCAAAGAGGTATTATTAAGCATTATTATATGGAACTAAGTTTCCAACCCTAAAATCTAACACAATAAGTAGATATTTTATTTAGTCAAAGTTAATGTGCACATATCCCTTTGTTAAGATGAGCAGAACTTCAGTGACCATAAAAAAATGAAATTTTATTCTTACAAGTCAGCAAACAATTTTTCTTTAACTAATACAATATGCTAACAAATTATGTGACTTGTAGTCTAAGCTAAATTTACATTATGTGAATATTATACAAAGCACCTTATTCTATCTCCCTGAATATGGAGGTTCAGGTTCCTTCCTTACAAAAAAAAGTTAAAAAATAGGACACTGAGATGGACTTAGCTTACTATATTAAGAAAAAGAAGTCATATACCTGATTCCTTTTTTTGAACAGGGTATATCCAGGTGAAGAAAATACTGGCTAGTTTATTCAGAATTTATTTGAAATGTCCCAGTAATATATGAGTCTTAACAGAGAGACCAGAAAACTCAGAAACCTAATAAGTCAGTCTTCCCAAAACATAGGCTGAAAGGCAAGACTGAAAAAGGGAGAATATCTGGCACTTCTGTATGTTATCTTAATAGTCAAATGAAATTGTGAGCAAAGACCAACTGCTTAAGTGACAAAAAGAAAACAATGGAAAACTAGAGGTTTAAAAAGATAGGCAAATTAGGAAAATGAAAGAAATGGAATCAAAAGACACTCTCCATGGGAAAGTATTCTGGTGGGGGGGAAGGAGGGGTTGGGGAGGGACAAAGGGCAAACGAGGCTGAAAGGGAATGGAAAGGTAGAGGTTGTTCTAGGAGACTGATGTGACAGATCATCAAATAGGGGCCTTATAATAAGGAAAAAGATGAAAATTCAGGGAATAAAGTAGATAGGAAAGAAAACCATGGGCACTGGGGGAACAATCACCAAGTAATCTATAATTCCCATAATGAATAATGATTAAACACCATTAAATTATAATTTCACCAAACTGAATGTTACATTACAGATGCTTAACTCACCTGGAAGGCATAACTGTAATTTTTCTACTACAGTTGTAATATTTCTCTGCTGAATTCTACATCGAATAATATCTTCTGTTTGGACTATCACCTTAAAGAGAAGAAATGCCCGTATTTCAAATGAACAGTTAAATTGCATCCACATATTGAATACACAAAAAAATAAATCATTTTCTCACCTCCTTTCCAGCATCTTGAAATCTTCGATTGGTATCAGTAACTTGCACCTTAAAAATAATTTCACCTTAGTTAGACAAATATGCATAAAACTGCCCTGATGTAACTGCTCACCCTTGTAATCAGATCATGCTTCATGAGAAACTTAGAACAAAGAAATGCAAATTCAAATTAACTCTACAGCTTGAACTTGAACTTTTGATTGAAAAGGGCTTTTGTTAACTTCAATTACTTATGACAGTTCTTTTTAACAGATTCTGTGGCAAACTTCTCAAATTTAATCTAGATTTTTGAACTTTACTTGCTTCTCTAAGTCTGTCAAACAATTCAAATCACTGACCCAATTGACCACTGGTCCCTTTTTGATAACTTCAATGAGGTCTATGTGCCATTCATTGTCTGTAGGAAATGGTGATTGCATTTTATGGTAATTAAACATTCATACTTTGCTGAATGCAAACACTGGGTGGTTGATTAACATCAAACACGGAAATCTCAATCCACAGCAACATTTTAATGCTGCAGGTGCAGGCAAAGCTCAACCTCAAATTTTCCCACATATTAAGTGACTCATTAGGTCATCATAGTAAGGAAGCACATTCTGGTTTATTAAAAATCTCATTAATTTCTGAACAAAGATGCTCAGTGACCTCATTGATGCCGTATTTGGTCTCTTGTTATCTGAATATCCTTTATATAATGGTTTTCTAATCATAACCTTTGGTGAACCAGGGTCGTTCTGTCTGCTAAGCTCTCCAAATGTGAAGAAAGATAAATAGGACAATTCTTATTACTAAATACTTTATATTCTGACAGAACAAATCCAGGTCTTATTTCATAAATAATGTTTTAGCTGTGTGGCAGAAAATGTAGACCAACTTGCTTTAAGAAAATTACACATTGCTATTAAGCGAAGAAAAACAAAGTTTCACTATTATTAAATAATTTTGAAAACACAATCACTTATAAGTTTTTACAAGTTTTCAGAAAATAATTTTTTATCAAAAAATTGTACTAATTGTCACTTGAGAACTCTAAAACTCCAAATGAGGTCTTTCACTGTGCAAATTTTTTTAGTTCATTTCTTGTAAGGACAGAAATCCTGTTAAGTCAATGCATTACCAAAAAAAAAAGAGAGAGAGAGAATTCCTGTAATCAGCATGACAAATGTATTAATAAAGCATTCCCAAATATGTACACTAATCCACTTCTTAAAACAGTACATTTAATAATAATTTGTAAATATGCACTATAAATATGTAAGTGATTTGATAGCAAAGGTAAATAGAATCTTAACATATTTCTTACCTTAAGTTTCTCTGCATCAGTCCTTACTTTAAGGAGTTCTGTTATAGCATCCACAAAACCCTGATGATGAAAATTACACATCTTTTCAATTTCCTTGTCATGATTACGGATACAAGCATCTAACTTTTCCATAAACTTCTTGTGTGCATTTGGTTGGTCATCATACACAGACCTGTACAGACACAAAAAGAAAGCTATCATTAACTTCCCAGTTCACCAAAATTTCTTCTTTATTAAGCTCAATCTCTACAAGAGCTGATATTTTAAAATGAAATCTCTGAACAAACAAACTAGGTTGTTAGTAATAACATCAGTAGAAACAGTTTGGTTGAAAAATACTTAATTTCTTTTGAACACATTAGTATTTAAAGAGCCACAAGTCCTCTAGATATATTACTAAGTATCTGGAATTAAAGGTCTGAAACTTAAGAGATGAGCCTTCAACACACTAGTGCTCAAAAAAGAATCACTAACTGAATGATTAAGGAATGAATAAACAAACTTCTGATTTCTACAGCATTTATTATGTGTCAGGACATATTCTGAGTGCTTTATATATTAACTCTTTCATCTTCATAACAAGCCTAAAACATAAATACTGTTATTACCCTCACTAACTTACAGATAAGTTACAGATTATGTAAACTGTCATAAATTCCACAACTAGCAAGTGACAGCTAGTTGCTAGTTGTGGAATGAACATGAATATGGGGTCTGAATCCTGGTAATGTGGCTCCAGAGTTCATATTCTTTTTTTTCTATTTTTTGGCCATGCCTCATGACTTGTGGGCTTCCCTGATAGCTCAGTTGGTAAAGAATCTGCCTGCAATGCAGGAGACCTCTGTTCCATTCCTGGGTCGGGAAGATCCCCTGGAGAAGGGATAAGCTACCCACTCCAGTATTGCTGGGCTTTCCTTGTGGCTCAGCTGGTAAAATATTCGCCTGCAATGCAGGAGACCTGGGTTCAATCCCTGGGTTGGAAATATACTCTGGAGAAGGGAAAGGCTACCCACTTCAATATTCTAACCTGGAGAATTCCATGGACTATCCATGGGGTCTCAAAAAGTCAGACACAACTAAGTAACTTTCACATGACTTGTGGGATCTTAGCTCTCCAACCAGGGATCAAACTGGTGTCCCCTGCCATGGAAGTATGGTGTTTTAACCACTGGACCCCCAGGAAGTCTCCAGAGTCCATACTCTTAAGTACAAGGCCATAATGCAGTTACCACAATGTTCTCTAAACACTGCATTTTCACTCCTACTGTATCTCAGGTCCTGCGGTCTCGACACGAAGTGACTTCCCCATCCACTATGCAGAAAAGGATTAACCTTGCCCAAAGAAACATTTGGGTCTTGCTCCCAGCTCCTAGGCAGTTTTGTCCAGCCTGATAGATGCCTTTGTTTACTTGGACAATGTAAAATAGTCTAAGTACTGGGAAAGATCGAAGGCAAAAGGATAATGGGATGGCAGAGGATGAGATGATTAGACAGTATCACCAACCAATGGACATGAATTTGAGCAAACTCCAGGAGACAGTGGAGGACAGAGGAGGCTGGCATGCTACAGTCCATGGGGTTGCAAAGTCGGATAATGGTTTAGCAACTGAACAACAACAATATGACTGACAATGTGATTCACAGTTAATGGGGGCAAGGGGCCACATGGAATCAGTTCTGGAGGGGCTGAAGACTAAGGTCAGCAACTCAAGCAGTCGGCCATGTCTATGGAATCAACCCCCAGGAAAAACCCTGGACACCATGGCTTGGGAGAGCCTCTCTGGTTAATAATACTCCATATGTATTACCATGCATCATCACTGGGGGAAATAAGTGCTGTCCACACAACTCCCAGAGGAAAAGACAACTGGAAGCTCCCCACTGGAACTCTCCTAGACCCCGCCTTACCTGCCTTTGCTTGTTGTTAATTTTAATCTATATCCTTTTGTCGTAGGAAATAGTAACCGTGAGTGTAACAGTTTTGCTAAATTCTGTGAGTCCTCCTAGAAAATTAATGAACCTGAAAGCAATCTTGGGGACATTCCAAAAATGTGCCCCCCGATCTGTTGCCCATTGATGAGGTTCAGTTCAAGTCCCATTTCCTCCAGCCGGTCTTTTGCAATTATTTCCATGCCAAGTGAAGAACTGAGCTAGAACTAGGCTCTGATCTTGGATATCTTCTCTTTTCTACCTATACCAGTCTAAATCTCTTCTAGGCTTAGAGCATTAAATTCTATAAACATGGAAAATGAAGGTGAAAGTCGTTCAGTCCTGTCTGACTCTTTGTGACCCCATGGACTATACAGTCCATGGAATTCTCTAGGCCAGGATACTGGAATGGGTAGCCTTTCCCTTCTCCAGAGCATCTTCCCAACCCAGGGATTGAACCCAGGTCTCCCGGATTGCAAGTGGATTCTTTACCAGCTGAGCCACAAGGGAAGCCCAAACACTATATAAACACTGACACCTCCCAAATTTGTATTTCTGGTCCCGACCTCTCCTTTGACCTTCATACTCATGCATCTCTCCAACTGGATGTATGATAAGCATCTCAGGTATGGCCAAAATGAATTCCTATCTTCTTTCCCAAACCCTGGTCCTCCCATGGCCTTCCCTCATCTTAGTAAACTCCATTCTTCCAGTTGTTGAGGCAAAAAACCTTGAAATCACTCTTGACTATTCTTTCTCTCACCTCCCCACTAAAACAATCCAACCACATCTCACTGCTTCCCCACTGGTATCACCCTGGACTAAGCCATCAATTTGTGTTCCCTAGATTATTCCGGACAGCTTCCTAAGCAGTCTCCTTGATTCCACCGTTATCTCCCTTCAGTCTGTACTCAACAAAGTAGACAAAATAATCCCACTAAAAATAAAGTCAAACCCCATATCTTTCTTCTGCTCAAAACCCTTTTTCTTAAAACAGCCTATAGAGCCCTATGTAATCCTGCCCCATATTATCACAGTGACCTCATTTCCTAATACTTATTCCATGCCAGCAGCACTGGCCTCCTTGTGGTTCCTGAAACGCACCAAGCACACTCCTGTCCTATCCTTTGCACATGTTGTTTCCTCTTCTGACCACATTTATCATACATGGCTGCCTCCCTCAGGTTTTCTGGTCTCCTTGATGAAGCCCTTTCTGGCCACAATATCCACATTATAAACACACACACACACACACACACACACACACACACTATTCCCTTTCCTGCTTTATTTTTTTTCTAAAATAAATGAATTCACTTTGTTACTGCATCACTCTTAGCACTATTTAATATACTCTCTACTTCACACTTCTAGTTTTTATTTTTGCTCACTGGAATGTAAGCTGCAGGAAGGCGGACAGTTTTGTCTGTTTTGTTCCCTGCTGTACAACCAGCCCTAGAATAGAGTCCCTAATATAAAGAACTGATAGACAGACAGATGGACGAATGGATAAGATGGAATTAAAAACATCACTTAGTAGCTGTTCAACCTCAGATAAACCACACAAATTCTCTGAATCCAAATTCTCTCAAAAATAAAACAGGGATTTAAAAAGTATCTACATCAGAGAGTTATAAGGATTAAATTAGCAAACATATGAAAAATTCTTAGCACAATAACTGACACATAGCAAGTACTCAAAATACACTGGCTACTATCACAGAATGCACATATGAGTCAAACAAATCCTTGTTAAAGAAGTGAACCATCTGCCGAACAGTTAAGTATGGATAGCAAATATCAAATACCTAACACTCAATTACGGAGAAGGCAATGGCAAGCCACTCCAGTGCTCTTGCCTAGAAAATCCCATGGATGGAGGAGCCTGGTAGGCTGCAGTCCGTGGGGTCGCTAAGGGTCGGACACGACTGAGCGACTTCACTTTCACTTTTTACTTTCACGCATTGGAGAAGGAAATGGCAACCCACTCCAGTGTTCTTGCTTGGAGAATCCCAGAGACGGGGGAGCCTGGTGGGCTGCCGTCTGTGGGGTCACACAGAGTCGGACACGACTGAAGTGACTTAGCAGCAGCAGCAACACTCAATTATCCTTGCTGTAGGGGCTGACTAAAAGTAACACCTGGCAATCGTATAGGGACTTTTGTAATTTTTACGTCTAATGTTTCATTTGTTTCTTACACCGTACCACAGAAAATATCATTGCCTCCTTTTCACAAATGAGGAAGTAGGCCCAGAAATACTAAATGACTTGCTCAATGTCACTCCCATCTCATGCTTCTCCTATAATTAACACACATAGCTAACTAACAACATTATCTTAATTAAACTAACAACATTATCCCAAAGAAAAATTCGCATTAGCTGACCTGCGTGCATGCTAAGTTGCTTCAGTATTGTCCAACTCTTTGCAACCCTATGGACTGTGGCTCACCAGCCTCCTCTGTCCATGGGATTCTCCAGGCAAGAATACTGGAGGGGGCTGCTGTGCCCTCCTCCAAGGGACCTTCCCCACCCAGAAATCAAATCCAAGCCCAAGTCTCTTACGTCTCCTGCATTGGCAGGTGGGTTCTTTACCACAAGGGCCACCTGAGAAGCCCCCAACTGACCTAGTTATGCTATAAACAAATTTTTATTTTGTAATTGTGAACATGTGTAAAGTTACATTTCGTTAAGTTATATATTATATATATATATATATATATAAGCTTTTCTAAGATAATTTTTACATATTTTAATAAAAGCTTGATATTTATCTGACTCAAAATAGCAGCTAATAAACAGAAAATACAGACAAAAGTGGCCCCTTTTTTCCCCCTATTACTGGTGTAGCATTGAAGCAAAAAAGTAGCAAGAGACATTTCAGGACTGCCCTGCTACAATGTCCCTCCAAAGGAAAGTTTGTGAGGGCAAAGGTGATACTGTTATCTCTTTTAAAAAATGACAATAATATATAAACAGAAGGAAGAGAAACAATGGTTATTCCAGAAGTCTATTTTAGAAAGTTCTTTAAATGTACCCTTCAGTGTATCTTTCCAATTTAACCTCTAGACTTTTAAAAACAAAACTACTCTCATTTTATAGTAATTCAGGACACTACCTGTGCATCTATTATAGCATCTATACACACACATACACATAAATGGGTATATATGCTGATATATGATATTTATATACATATATATGGATATATATGGGTATGCTGAAGCCGAAGCTCCAATACTTTGGCCACCTGACGAGAAGAGCCGACTCATTAGAAAAGACCCTGATGCTGGGCGGAGAAGGGGTCGACAGAGGACAAGATGGCTGGATGGCATCACCCACTCAATGGAGCAAGCTCCAGGAGTGAAGGACAGAGAAGCCTTGAATGCTGCAGTCCATGGGGTCGCAAAGAGTTCGACAGGACTGACAGGACTGAGCGACTTAACAACAATGGGTATAATACATGTATTATAGCATATATAAAAATATATTTAATAGCAGTATAATTATTATAGCAGGTGAACACTCTTTTTCCTATTGATGTTAGAATGTAGAAAAACAGTATCAGGACATATGTATTTACCTATTCTCCATTAACAGAAAACCAAAGCCTGAAATGGGTGCACTATTCACATTCCATGCCTTTTGCTATTAAAAAAGAACTGTAAGTCCCAATACAGGAAATAAAAAAAAATTAAAGAATTAGTATTGTGAATGAGAAGAGTAGGTCTTGATCTGCCTACTGATAAGTCTTAATTTTTCCTGATCCTAGGTAACTATCTACCATTCCACTCCCGAGGATAAACTGTACCCCAAGCTGATACAACCACTTATATCAACCACAATCCATATCAATGAGATCATTCTGAGGAGAGTACACAAAATGGAAAGTCAAGATAAAGAAATGTTCTAAATCACAGAAATATGTTACATTTAAAGAAAGTATTGACGGATCAAGCAAGTGCCAGAATGCAAACTTCATCAAAGTTCTCAGGTCTTTGATATTCTCAGGTCCTGAAAAGAACCCTAGAAAGTTCATAATTCTGTCTTTCTCAATTTAATAGCTGCAGCACAAATCTAAAAGCCAAACACAAGTACTCACAAAGGCATTAATCAAAACATGTAGTTGATCTAACTCTCTATCCACTGTGATGAAAAGTAAGAAATAACTACTCTGAAAGTAAAAAAGTGAAAGTGAAGTCACTCAGTCGTGTCTGACTCTTTGCGACTCCGTGCACTGTAGCCTACCAGGCTCCTCCGTCCATGGGATTTTCCAGGCAAGAGTACTGGAGTGGGTTGCCATTTCCTTCTCCAGGGGATCGTCCCAACCCAGGGACTGAACCCAGGTCTCCCACATTGTAGGCAGATGCTTTACCATCTGAGCCACCAGGGAACTACTCTAAACATGTGCTAATAAAGCCAATAACAAATAGCTAAATGAATAGAGACAGGAAGGAGGAAAGGGTGGATATGTATAAGAACACTGGAAAAAGGAAGAAAAGAAAAGCAATTTTTACTTTAAGAATTTTCACACAGCAAGAATTACCACTCTTTTCCCTGAAGGAATCTGTGCTTCAGTTCAGTTCAGTTCAGTCGCTCAGTCATGTCCGATTCTCTGCGACCCCATGAATCACAGCACGCCAGGCCTCCCTGTCCATCACCAACTCCCGGAGTTCACTCAGACTCATGTCCATCGAGTTAGTGATGCCATCCAGCCATCTCATTCTCTGTCGTCCCTGTCTCCTCCCACCCCCAATCCCTCCCAGCATCAGACTCTTTTCCAGTGAGTCAACTCGTCGCATGAGGTGGCCAAAATATTGCAGTTTCAGCTTTAGCATCAGTCCTCCCAATGAACACCCAGGATTGATCTCCTTTAGAATGGACTGGTTGGATCTCCTTGCACTTCAAGGGACTCTCAAGAGTCTTCTCCAGCACCACACTTCAAAAGCATCAATTCTTCGGCGATCAGCTTTCTTCACAGTCCAACTCTCACATCCATACATGACCACTGGAAAAACCATAGCCTTGACTAGATGGACCTTGGTTGGCAAAGTAATGTCTCTGCTTTTTAATATGCTATCTAGGCTGGTCATAACTTTCCTTCCAAGGAGTAAGCGTCTTTTAATTTCCTGTCTGCAATCAGCATCTGCAGTGATTTTGGAGCCCCAAAAAATAAAGTCTGACACTGTTTCCCCTGTATCCCCATCTATTTCCCAGGAATCTGTGCTTAATTACAGATAATCTGGAAAGAAGGTGTAGGAGACAGATATGGAGAGAAGCAGCAGGAATTTCTCCCAGAGACTTAAGGTGCTGCTTCTGGCTTAAGGTGGTAAAGATTGCCAAAAAAAAAAAAATGTTACACACGACGATGTACTATTAAGTGATTTACATGTACTACCTCATTAGTGTTCACTACAGCTTAATGATGCTGTAGATACTGTCAGCATCCCAATTTACACATGTAGTTTGGGAAGATTAAGATTTTAAATCCAAAATCACAGAGTTAGTGGAATCAAGTTTTAACCTTAGGTCTACCTGGCTCCAAAGCCCAGTGCTCTTAACCATTGTTTTAGACAGCCTCTCCAATCAGAAATGGTGATAAGCATCATGAGAATGCAAAGTCAGCAGCAGAGAAACTAACCAGATCACCTTTGAAGATCAACAATTGAGAATGACTCAGTAGGGAATCCCTCATGTGCACTGTTGCACCCATCAGGTAAAATCATCCGATGAGAAGAAAAAGCTGATGAGAAGTGAGGCATAGCTAATTGTTAGGCAGTATTAAATTACAAATGCATGAAAATAAGGAGGAACAAAGTATGAAGAGAAAACTGAGGGCCCGGTACTTGGCTGACCTCAGCTGAAGGGACTCTGAAAAATATATTTTTCTTTTTCCTTTTTATGTCTTTGAATGATAGTTATCATTCTTTGAAATTTTCACTTGCAGGGCAAGAAGGAAATACCATTCAGCATTATTCATTCTCTGAATCCTAAACTGGTTAAGCAGTTGCATCCATCTAATTAGTGTGCTAGATATACTGCTGTTCTAAATTTTCAAGCAGTATACAATGTTAATGAAAATAAGCTTTTCTTCTTTCAAAATGTCCCCAGGATTTTATAATGTCTCTTGGCAAACCTAATCAAGTTCCTATAAATAAATACAGATATGACAAAAACAGAAAGAGTGAACATGAAAAAGTCAGTAAATTTTCCACTACCCTCACCCACTACGGTTGCAACTTAATGCTCCATAAGATAATGACTTCAGTATAAGAGTCCTGTCATCACTTCCAAAAGCTTAGCACAATAAAAACTAACTTCTGACAAAATGTAATGCTAATCAGACAAAAATGCAGATGCAAAATCAATTTAAAAGAGACAACTTTAAAACTTTGTGAAGAAAAACAAAGATAGACTATGCTATACTATGATTTTATTTACATGTTTTAACTAGCAACTAAGAATGCATACAAGCATTCCTATATATGTCTTTTTTAAATGTATATGTTTTAAAAACATAACTAAAAAACAATTTTTTGGTACACACTTTCCATCTTCATTATATCTAACCTATATCAAAGTGTGGAATATGAATTATCTCTTAGTATTTGATCATCCAATTTATTAGACTTATCGAATTTAAACAAGTAAATAAATGATACTTCTGAAATGCCTTCTTGAATTGTATGTATAGAGCTCCACCTAGTGGTAATCAAATAAATATAAGAAAACATGTCATTTAAATGTTAAAACTAGTTCTTTGAAAATTAATATTTGTATCATCAAATCAAATGTCCCAACAGAGGCATTCAAGCTACTTTGATTTTTGACAGATGTTACATTCTGTGAATACTGTCCGTTCACTAACCTTATTCCAATTTTTTTAGGAAAACATCTGAAGAAAAACAACATTCACAAGCTACGGTGTGAAAAAGAACTCTTCTTATTACTAGTAACACTTGGAATTATTTGTCAAAAAGCATAAAAAAATACCCTTTTACTGTTCTCAGTATCTTTTTTCTTTCATTGTATCTTCACTGAAAAAAAGATTCTATCACTAACTGTAAAAGAAATGTTTCCTGAGAAATGTTTTTTTTAATTTCTAGTAATAAAAAATTGCTTTTGCATCCTTTTGACCATTCTATATTTTTCCAGTCCACAGGCATTTTTCTATTCTCACACCAGTGTTTCAAATGGCATATCAAGCTTAATTTCTAAAATATGAGTCAATTTTGTATTTTGAGTAATTAGTATTCAGGACTTGGTATTGCATATTAATGAGATTTATGATACTTTTTCAGCAATTTCATATTTACATTGAATGTTTTTCATGTTCTAAGTACCAATCAAACTGAAGTACTGAAATTTTGGTTACTATCAATAACCATAAAATATATTTTTCTAATATTAAACATATTTATGATAATTAACCACCTTATGATTATCAGCTTTGGAAAAATTAAGCATTTCTAAAAACACTGCTATGAAGACAATGGTAAACATAATACAGAAAAACTGAACAGAAATTTTCAAAAGCTATTAAAACCATCCTATCCAATTCCTATCCAATACAAGTAACTTGCTATCAATCTCAAAAATGGTTTTAAAAACAGGTTTTTGGTATATCAGCAAATTTGGTAAATTCAGCAATTGGTCATGCAACACACCAATCATCTGGCAATTAATTTCAGGCTGAGATTCGAAAATATTTCTTTTATAGAAGCACATGATGACTTACTAGTTTAAGTTCTTTCAGAATGGGGTATATGTAAGTCCCGAGTATAAAAGGGCAGTTAAACACCAGTGAGACTTGACTTTGTCTAGTTCTCTGTGCCCACTGTATGGATCCTGGAAACTAGGAGAAGATACTCTGAAGTACTCTTACCCTAAGGGCATGGTTTTGGTATTCCTGCTGCTGCTGATAGGCTATGTAAATTGGAAATGTAATCTTATTTTTCAGTGGAGCAGTCTCTTCAATGCCAGCTTATGACCCACTTGAAAAACCTGCAGCCAGAGTCAGAAATGGGGACCTGAAACACTGCAACTCTCTTCAACAGCTTTTAGAAACATTTAAGGTACCCAAAATTTCAGTAATATCCATATGAGAAACAATGAGCTAAAATATTCCACGATAGCAAGTGAGTTATCATTGAGGAGAAAAGCCTCTTTTACATAAAGTCACATGATCTGGAATTCTTTTTTCAAAAAAACAATGAATAGCAAAGACACCATGCCCCTATCTTAAATACAAAAAAGGATTGCGCAAAGTACCACTCTATCTTGGGGGGAAAAAATTTATACTACAGTTACTTGGCAATTTAGAACTGCAAGAAAGAATATTCAACATAAGGTACTATGTTAAATTTTCAGTTCAGTTCAGTCACTCAGTCGTGTCCGACTCTTTGCGACCCCATGCATCGCAGCACACCAGGCCACCCTGTCCATCACCAACTCCCGGAGTTCACCCAACTCATGTGCATCGAGTCGGTTATGCCATCCAGCCATCTCATCCTCTGTTGTCCCCTTCTCCTCCTGCCCCCAATCCCTCCCAGCATAAGGCACTCAACATTTTCCCAACCATTTCATCAAATATATATAACATGAATAACAACTTTCCCATAACTTTCCCTGATTCTTTGTAATCCAGGTGGAATTAAGTGAAACAGCTAAAAAAACATTAACAGCAGGATAAAGATAAAGGAGAATTCTAACAATATTCATCAAACACCAACTATGTACAATAAAAACTGAAAACTAAGTGCAGGAAACAGTTATTGCACAGGTAACATGAACACAGAGGACAGCTGCTCCCTAAATCATTAAAATTTATTTGCACTGAGCCTAACTCTTCAAGGGGGCAGGAAAGGAAATGTAGTTTTATAACACGGTTCCAAAATTCTCTAACACATCTTCCATTGAGAGGTAGGGTCTATATCCCCTTCCTTTGAATTTGGACAGGTTTATGATAACTTCAACCAATGGAACATAACTCAGGTAATAATATGTGACTCCAGAAGCTAGAAAGAAGCCATGCAACTTTCACAAACACTCTGGAGAAAACTATCCATCATGTAAGAAAGCTAACAATAGATTTCTAAATATATGTCATCTTCTAAAAAATGACATGCTGAAGGGGCCACATGTGGGCACTCCCAAATGACAGCCACTCCAACTGCCAGCAGTGTGAGTGAGCCACCATGGCTGTCTAGTCCAGCTGGGCCTCAGCTGATTTTGGCCCAACCAGCAACCAATATCTGACTGCAGCCACATGAAAGACCCCAAGACACAACTGTAGAGGAATCTGTCTTCAATCTTTTACAAAAGTTTTCAAGTACAAGAACAATTTGTTTGGACATCTGTATAAAGTATCTAAAACACAATTAAATTAAAATATTTTCTAGAATAATTCCTTTTTTCACTATTTCTTTTTTCCTTTTGGCACTAATCCTTTTTGGCACTGTCCTTAACTTCTTTTTCCAACCCAGGATGCTCCTCCCTACAACATGCCTCAATCTTAAACTTTCTTCAAAATTCACCTCAAGGTAATTTCTCTGGGATACTTTCATGAATACTGAATAATAACTGTCCCATGACCTCCTGCTTCCCTGGTGGCTCATATGGTAAAGTGTCTGCATGCAATGCAGGAGACTGGGTTTGATCCCCGGGTTGGGAAGATCCCCTGGAGAAGGAAAAGGCAACCCACTCCAGTACTCTTGCCTGGAAAATCGCATGGACAGAGGAGCCTGGTAGGTTACGGTCCATTGGGTAGCAAAGAGTCAGACACAACGGAGCGACTGCACTTTCCATGACCTAGAATTTTCCCAGCGCTATTATATACAGTCTATAATACATTTTTATTTATTTGTATAATATATCAAATTTATTCTCCAATAACTTATTCCATGTTTTATTTTCTAAATTCCTTGAGAACTGAAGGTGTCTTCCACTTCCATACTCAGTTCATAAGTGCTGTGAGGATGCAAAGAACTGCATCTTAATCAACAGAAAGGTTCACTAGAGGGCACTCTTCACCAAAAAGTAATCTCTAGAAATCCAATATATTTCTTTTCACTGTTGCATCAAAATATGGTGTGAATCTCACACTCATCTTAATTAACAACTAAGTACTATGAAATCAAAATAAAAATATTTCCTCCTTTTCTGAATCTACTTTATCCTGTTATCTACTGCTTTAATATAATGATTAAAAACAGAAGAACAAAAACAGACAGAGAGGCAAGAAATAAACCCACACACCTACAATCAATTAATCTATGATAAAGGAGGCAAGAATATACAATGAGAAAAGCAGTCTCTTTAGCAAATAGGTTGGGAAAGCAAATAGTGTTCACTTCACACTAACCGAAGACAGAGAAAGACAAATAGTATATATAACTTATATGTGCAATCTAAAAAAACTACAAATGAATCTATATACAAAACAAATAAAGTCACAGACATAGAAAACAAACTTAAGTTTGCTAAAAGGGAAAGGAAAGGGGAGAAAGATAAATTAGGAGTATGGAATTAAAGATACAAACTATTATATATAAAACAGGTAAGAAACAAGGATTTACTGTATAACAAAGAACTATATTAAATATCTGATAATAACATATAATGGAAAATAATGTGAAAAATATATATATATATAACTAATCACTTTATTATATACCTGAAACTTAACACAATATTGGAAATCAATTATACTTGAATTTTAAAACTGTTTAATTTTTAAAATAACAGAACAGAACCATAAACACCATAAAAATTTTCTGGCAACTCCAAGTTCCTATGGGGAAGTATGGACAATCTGCTGCTGCTGCTGCTGCTAAGTCACTTCAGTCGTGTCCGACTCTGTGTGACCCCATAGACAGAAGCCCACCAGGCTCCCCCCGTCCCTGGGATTCTCCAGGCAAGAACACTGGAGTGGGTTGCCATTTCCTTCTCCAATGTGTGAAAGTGAAAGTGAAGTCGCTCAGTCGTGTCCGACCCCTAGCGACCCCACGGACTGCAGCCTACCAGGCTCCTCCATCCATGGGATTTTCTAGGCAATAGTACTGGAGTGGCTTGCCACTGCCTTCTCCGATGGACAATCTAGCGTAGGATAAACTTTTATAGATTACATGGTGCCTGATATATCATAGGTACTTGGATATTAAAAGAACACACAGAAATTAAACGTCACCTTAAAGTCACTGTTTGAATTTGTAGTAAATATGTAAGAATTTATACATTATATTGAAAACTGATGAGAAATTAGCACTGATTCATAAGTTAAGATCTAAAAAAACTAAGTATCAGTCAAATATAAATGAAAATTTATTTCACTTATCTTCTCCACCAGATTCAGAAAAATCCACAAATAGACAATTTTTATGATTTTTTTCATGTTAAGTGTCTTATATATGAAGATAATGCTAAAATTACTGGATGAAAAATAATCTAAAACTTCTAACAGATTTGAGTTTTTAAAACTACCTCTGAACTATACAACATAAGCATTTTATGGGAAAAAAACATGTCAAGTAAAGTTAGTGTTTAAAAAAATAAGTTTTGGAGGTCCTGGAAAAGATGTAAGTATATCCTGAAGTAAAAAAAAGAACTTTACCAAACAGAAAATATTAAAAATGAAAGTCTGATGCAAATGAATTTCATGTGAACTCTGGAAGAAAGGATTCCAAAATAATGCATTTTAAAAATAAATATATTAACACATATTTAATTTTTATAATGCATTTTTCAAAAGACACTGTGCCAAATAAATGTAATTGAGAAATAATGTGGCAGAAAAGAGAAAGATGGTAATCCTGATACAAGGCTGATCTTAACTACTATTTATCCTGACCACAAAGTCCACTTCTGCTGGTCATTTCACAGCTTAGAAGAAAAAATGGAAAGAAGTTGAGAAGAGCAATTCTGTGTCCACTCAAAAGCAGAATATAAATTAACAAAATTAAAAATAAAAATAATCTTTTACATTTGTACTGGTGCTTTGCAATCCACAAAGCAATTTTGCATACATCATTGCATTTGATCCCAAGAACCCTAGGGAAGCAGACAGGGCAACTGGTTTTATCTCTGCCTCACAGATGAAGGAAATGAGGCTCAAAGAAACTAAAGCATTTGCTCAACAGCACGTGCCTACAACAGACCAGAGCCAAGTATACAATCCAAGTCTTGAACTCACAAGGAGTGTTAGAGGATATTGCACAAAAAAGTAAAAGGAGCTCACTGCAAAAAAAATCACCATTCAGTAGATTAAATTCTTTATCTTAAATATGTCAGTAACACATTCATTACACATTTCCAGACTTTCTTTATTACTATGGCAATGCCTCTACTAAATGAATTCTCTTGAAATAAGCTCCTTTAAAATGAAGTTGGCAATACTCAAACAACAACAACACATACACACACTCTCTTCACAAACCACACAAAGAATAGCTGCCTGGTTCACATCCAGGCATGCAAAAACAGAAAACAAAACAACAAACCAACCATTATGCATGGATTCTATTAGGCCTGATCTACCAAACTGAAAAGAACTAGCCCTTCTACTAAGAAAGGCTAAAAACAAACCTGATTTATGCTCTTTTTACTACAGGAATGAATGAACGAGGATAGAAATGATGAAAAAAGAGAAGGCTGAGAAAGATGGTGTCTTGTATTTTCATCATTCAGAACTGAAAAAGGGCCTGACAAGGGTAAAAAGGTCAGTTATCTTTCTTGCATCAAGCAGTTTCCAGTCCTGGAGAGAACAAATCAGAAACTGGTCTTACTAAAGCTACTGGAGGCCTGTATTTTGGAACACAGAGGAATAAGGAACCTATATCTGACCCAGTACAAGTTAAAGATAGAGGACCCTCCCTCCCTGAGTATAGTTCTGGTCACATTCCTTACTGTTTCCAATCTTAATGTAAACCTTCTTCCCTTTTTTTCCCCTTCTTCCCTTCTAATCTTTTTGTAGTTAAAATTTGTTTTTATATTGCAGCTTTCATTATTTGATATCTAAGTCAGAAGGCAAAGGCTCAGAAGCCAAACAGCCTATGTTCTATATCTAGCTCACCACTTACCGAGTGAAGTGAAATGAAGGCGCTCAGTCGTGTCTGACTCTTTGCTACCCCATGGACTGTAGCCTACCACACTGCTCTGCCCATGGGATTTTCCAGGCAAGAGTACTGGAGTGGGTTGCCATTTCCTTCTCCAGAGGAAAAGCTCACCACTTACCGAGTACCTAGGGCAAATGACCTAATCTATCTCAACTCAGTTTCTTCATCTGCAAAATGGGTACCTCATTTGCTTCTTACAAAGATTAAATGAAAAAACAGAAACAAATATTTTAAACAGTGGCATACAGTAAATATTCAAAAATGTTAGCTGTTACCTATTATTTGTGCGTGTCTGTGTGCTTAGTCATTCAGTTGTGTGCTCAGTCATTCAGTCGTGATTTCCAGGCAAGAATACTGGAACAGGCTGCCACTGCCTACTCCAGAGGATCTTCCTGACCCAGAGATCGAATCTGAGTCCCCTGCATCTCCTTTACTGGCAGGTGGATTCTTTACCACTGAGCCATCTGGGAAGCCATTATTTACCTACTTGATTATTTTCACTTCCAGGAATAAAGATCCTAAGAAATTATTTTATTTCACAAAAAAATAAGAACCACCTAAATGTGCAACAATTAGAAGACAATCAAACAGAGAAAACAGGATGAAACTTCATTATCAAACATTTAACAAAATTCAACATTTAAAATGTTGAATATCATAACCAACAAATATTCAACAAGTAGCATGTTGTTTCTAATATTAAAAATAACTAGAGTTTTGATTATCCTTCAGTTCAGTTCAGTTCAGTCGCTCAGTCGTGTCCGACTCTCCGCGACCCCATGAATCACAGCACGCCAGGCCTCCCTGTCCATCACCAACTCCCGGAGTACACTCAAACTCATGTCCACAGAGTCGGTGATGCCATCCAGCCATCTCATTCTCCGTCGTCCCCTTCTCCTCCCGCCCCCAACCTTTCCCAGCATCAGAGTCTTTTCCAGTGAGTCAACTCGTCGCATGAGGTGGCCAAAGTATTGCAGTTTCAGCTTTAGCATCAGTCCCTCCAATGAACATCCAGGATTGATCTCCTTTAGAATGGACTGGTTGGATCTCCTTGCAGTATAAGGGACTCTCAAGAGTCTTCTCCAACACCACAGTTCAAAAGCATCGATTCTTCGGCGATCAGCCTTCTTCACAGTCCAACTCTCACAACCATACATGACCACGGGAAAAACCATTGCCTTGACTAGACGGACCTTGGTTGGCAAAGTAATGTCTCTGCTTTTTAATATACTATCAAGGTTGGTCATAACTTTCCTTCCAAGGAGCAAGCGTCTTTTAATTTCATGGCTGCAATCAGCATCTGCAGTGATTTTGGAGCCCAAAAAAACAAAGTCTGACACTGTTTCCACTGTTTTTCCATCTATTTCCCATGAAGTGATGGGACCAGATGCCATGATCTTTGTTTTCTGAATGTTGAGCTTCAAACCAACCTTTTCACTCTCCTCTTTCACTTTCATCAAGAGGCTTTTGAGTTCCTCTTCACTGATTATCCTTAAGCAGTAGGAAAAAAGTTATTTTTTTCTCCTATTCTATATATTCAAGTTTTCTATAATGAAGGTTCTTGTTTTTCATTAATTCAATTCAAAAAGTATTTACTGAGAGTCTATTGTACCCATGGCATTATGCTATATAACAGTTGGAACTAATCAGGGATGCACGACAATAGGCCTCATGGACTATAAGATTAGGCCTACATTTAAGACATTTATTTAAAGTATACAGGGAATTCCCTATGGTCCAGCGGTTAGGGCTCAGTACTTTTGACTAGATGGCCCAGATTCAATCCCTGGTTGAAGAACTAAGATCCTGAAAGCTGTGCAACACAGCCATACAAGAAAGAAACTAAATATACACATTAAGACATATAACTAAATAACACTGTGTAGCATTTTTAAAAATCCATGCTATAAGAATTCAGACACAGAAAATATACACATATGTGTGTGTGTGTATATATATATATATATATAATTATATACCTCCACATAGAATGCACTGCTCTGAGATGCCAAGATTTCATAAAGGAAATATGACCTAAGAAGGGAATTCAATGATAGGTAGGAAATTGAGTAAGTGGAGAAATAAGGAGGAAGGAATTCAATCATGACAGACACAGCCAGGAAAAAAACAGAGCCTTGTGAAAAAGACAAACAGTTTAACTGATACAAAGGATACCTGATGAACATGGTGGGAATTCTATTCTAACTGTTAAGAGTAGTTATTAATTTTTATCTAGGCAAGGGTCTGGAAATAGCAAGACTCTTCTATGATTTTAATAAAAGTTACAGATCTTCTCCCTAGAAAAGTGCACAAACACAACTGCATATATTCTTTGTCTCTGAAAACTACCGACCATTCACAAGGTGGGACAAGCAGTACAACCTCTTTTCATCGTACTGCACTGCACCAGAGGTGAACAACTGATCTGAGTTAGTTCAATCAGACACATTCTTTCAGGAATTCTGAAGCAGAATTCAGAAACAGTCAGCTTATGACATACGGAAGCTGTATGTGGTCATCCTCCTCAAAGGCAAAGAGAAGCAGAGAAGGCCAGACCTCAGAGAATAAAGAAGAGAGAATGAAGCATGAAGAAACAGAAAGAAATGTCTTCTACTTCTTTGTTCCAGTCTTTTGAGAAATATTTCTGTGGGATACCCACTAACTTTCTATTTTTTTTTTCATTTTTTTTCTTAAGTTAACTCAAGTTGGTTTGGTACTTAAAACTAAAACAAAAAATCCTTAACTAGGACATACATGCACGCACACACCTACACACACAACTTCTTAAAATTATGAGGAGTTGACAAACTATCTGACTAACATATTAGAGCATGTCTTCCCAAATGAATAGGCATAACACAGTAACAGTCATCTCTTGGAGAAGGCAATGGCAAGCCACTCCAGTACTATTGCCTAGAAAATCCCATGGATGGTGGAGCCTGGTAGGCTGCAGTCCGTGGGGTCGCTAAGGGTCGGACACGACTGAGCGACTTCACTTTCACTTTTCACTTTCATGCATTGGAGAAGGAAATGGCAACCGACTCCAGTGTTCTTGCCTGGAGAATCCCAGGGACGGGGGAGCCTGGTGGGCTTCCGTCTATGGGGTCACGCAGAGTCGGACACGACTGAAGTGACTTAGCAGCAGCAGCAGCAGCAACCTTCATTCTAACTTTCTATTTGTGCCATGATATATAAAATGCTGAGAAGCATCAGTTCAGTTCAGTTCAATTCAGTCACTCAGTCGTGTTCGACTCTTTGTGACCCCATGAATCACAGCACGCCAGGACTCCCTGTCCATCACCAACTCCCGGAGTTCACTCAAACTCATGTCCATCGAGTTAGTGATGCCATCCAGCCATCTCATTCTCGGTCGTCCCCATCTCCTCCCGCCCCCCAATCCCTCCCAGCATTAGACTCTTCAGTGAGTCAACTCGTCGCATGAGGTGGCCTAAGTATTGCAGTTTCAGCTTTAGCATAAGTCCTTCCAATGAACACCCAGGATTGATCTCCTTTAGAATGGACTGGTTGGATCTCCTTGCAGTCCAAGGGACTCTCAAGAGTCTTCTCCAACACCACAGTTCAAAAGCATCAATTCTTTGGCGATCAGCTTTCTTCACAGTCCAACTCTCACTTCCATACATGAGCACTGGAAAAACCATAGCCTTGACTAGACGGACCTTGGTTGGCAAAGTAATGTCTCTGCTTTTTAATATGCTATCTAGGCTGGTCATAACTTTCCTTCCAAGGAGGAAGCGTCTTTTAATTTCCTGGCTGCAATCAGCATCTGAAGTGATTTTGGAGCCCAAAAAAATAAAGTCTGACACTGTTTCCACTGTTTCCCCATCTATTTCCCATGAAGTGATGGGATCAGATGCCATGTTTTTCTGAATGTTGAGCTTCAAGCCAAACTTTTCACTCTCCTCTTTCACTTTCATCAAGAGGCCTTTGAGTTCCTCTTCACTTTCTACCAGAAGCATACTTATTTCCAAATAATTCAGAAATAAAGGCGCAGTTTAAGTAAACAGATGTTTGAGGAAAAGAAAATGTCAAACAGGCCTCTAGAGTAATAATAAAAAACAATAATAATATAATGCCATCTAGCTTTTATACAACACTCTTATTCTTTAAAACATCCACAATATTGCATGGCCAAGTAAAGAACTCAGGATAAGTTAAATATCCTAAAATACCACTGTTGGGTATCTAAATCAAGGTATCTTGTAGTTACAGAGTAACAGAACTTCTAGCAACTCCAGGAGTGTATAAACAAAGAAATGTGTAAGCACAGAATTCAACTTCTTTCACCAAAGAATGCTAAAAAAGATTTCCTGTTCACAAAATATTCACTCTTTTCCCACTAAATATTTTATCTAGTTTGCTACATGCGCTCTTAGAACACTTTAGTAAATAATGTCCAGGTGCTTCCTTTAATTCAGTTGAAAGTATTCTGCCAAACAATATTTTAAATGACAGAGTTGACATACCCTAATTTTTTTTTTAAAAAAGGATACACTCATATCTTAAAGGATCATACAACCAATCAAAGCAACAAGATCAAGCACAGGCAAAAAATAAAGATAATTTTCTCTATATTTTTGATGTTATATTTTACTTGCCTTGTTTTCCTCTATGTGCAATTTCTCGAACTTGCTCTAATAGTATCCTGTTTCCATGCTTAGGAAAGGGCCTAGTGCAGTCTGTTCGTTAACATTACTTCCTATAACTAGGATTGACATTCTGTAATACTGACATTAACACTCATTGAACTTCTGGTTAACAACACAGCACAACGATGATCGTTAATGGACATCCTCTATGGTGAAATCTGAATTGATAATCAGCTAACACAGATTTGCAATAGACTTCCTCCTTCCTGTTTTTACACTCCTGACCAAGATGTCTCTTCCTGTTGACTTTTGTGCTACTTGGTAAAGAACTGAAGATGAGAAATGAAAAATACCTGATACAAATAAATTAAATTTCTCCTCTAGGGTAACAAATTGAATTGCTAAGTAATTTAATTCAAAAAGCTTAAACAAGTAAGCAGATTAATGTGTGCAGAGGTGGACTATTTCCCTAGAAAAATTTAGAAAATTCAACAAAAATATCAAACTGTCTATAGCAGATCTAAAGTGCCGTTTGCCTAATAACCTAAGATCTCTCATCTACATAAGCTACCAAAGTCCTTTACAGCAGTTTTCATAGATAATTAAGGAGAAATTCACTTAAGATTGACTTCTCAGCAAAACAGCCAAAAACAAAATAACAAAAACCACCATTCATCATGGAAAACAAAACAGAAAATAAATTGAGCTTTATACTTATATCCTGTATACTCTATGCTAAAAACCACAGTTCAAAATATAGATATATATTATACCCAATACATAATACCCAAAACTTTAGCAACAAATGTTCATAAAACAGAAACTCTAAGAGATGTAAGAAGTGAGAGTAACAAATTAATAAAATGGGACAGTAACACACCTCTCTCAGTTCAAGAAAGAAAGAAGATATAACTGACCTATTTAATAGTCTGCAAAACTGAGAACTTAAACATAAAAAAGAATATGCTTTATTTTTAAGAGTACATGAAACACTCATGAAAACTAACCATATATTAAGCCACAAATAGTAAAACCTCTAGAGAAGGAAATGGCAACCCACTCCAGTGTTCTTGCCTGGAGAATCCCAGGGACGGGGGAGCCTGGTGGGCTTCTGTCTATGGGGTCACACAGAGTCGGACACGACTGAAGTGACTTAGCAGCAGCAGCAGCAGCAGTAAAACCTCAATGAATTCCAAAGAACAGGATTAGTGAAAATAGATTTACCTAACTGTAGTGAAATAAAATTAAAAACTAAAAGCCATTTTTTTAAAATAAAAAAGACTTCACATCTGGAAATATTTTAAAAACATACTATTAAAACAGTTGTTGGATCAAACTGAAAATACAAAAATAAAAGAGAATTTCTTTAAAATAGCAATGAGGAAAAAATATCAAAATATATGAAATACAGGTAGATCAGTCACCAGAGAAAAATTAACAGCATTAAATAATTATCTCAATAAAACAAATGAATCAAGTACAAAACACAAAAGCTAGACAAAGAATAAAATAAATCATTACATATAAAGGCAGAAAGGAATGAGTTAGAAAATAAACTACTGGACTGAATAAACCCTGAGACAGATTTTTTTTTTTTTAAGTAAACAAAATAGATCAACTACTAACAAACCTAATCAAGGAAAAAAATGAGTAAAATCACAAATACTGTATTCTAAATCAGAACTGACAAGGGGGATAAAACAAGCCATCAAAAACTGAAGGAAATTTTAACATGAGACTACATTACACAACTCTACTTAAATAAATTTGAAGAGATGGATAATTCAAAAGAATACAACTTATAGACTCTCTAGACAAAGTGTAACACAAAACCAACTGTAACAGAAAAAACAGAGAAATGAGTTAAGATGCTCATACAAGGGAAAAAAAGAGGCACCAGACCCAGTTGATTTCATCAGGTAATTCTAACAAACCTTTAAAGATTAAATAATAATCAATGCTAATTATACTATTCTAAAGCACAGAAAAAGAAAAAAAACTTCTAATTTTATTTAATGAGATGAGCACAACAACGATTCAATGATGTGAGGAAAAGTGAAAGTCAAGTTGCTCAGTCGTGTCCGAATCTTTGCGACCCCATGGACTGTAGCCCACCAGGCTTCTCCATCCATGGGATTTTCCAGGCAAGAGTACCGGAGTGGGGAAACCGCACCAAAAAAAAATAGACCATCTCACTTATGAATATCAGTGCAAAAAAAAAAAAAAATCTTGAAAAGCATACGCACAAACAGAATTCAATGGCACACTAAAAGAGCAATTCGCTATGACACAAATGTGATTTATTCTATGAAGACAGGACTATTTCAAAAACAATGCATTAATAAATTCAAGCATATTAATGTTACAGTGGTATACAGCACATGAATAAACATGTAGACAATGTACAGGATAAAAAAAATCTGAGATAGACCCACCACATATAAAAATTTAGTAAATGATAGCAGCATCTGAAATCAATGTGAAAAAGATATACTTTTTAATAAGAAGTGTTAAGATAGCTAGCTAGTTTGCCATATAAAAAAAAGACAAAACACATCATACTCCAGGAAAATTCAAAAAGGATCAGAAATGTTAAAGTAAAAAATAAAATCATACAATTACCAAAAGAAAACATGAGTGGATTTCCCTATAACCTAGTAGCACAGGAAACTTTCAAGCTAAAAGAAAAGATTGATGAATTTTATTTTCATAAAAACTTTTGCATGGCAAAAAAAAGACATCAGCGTAGTAAAAGAGAAAATTTAAAAATATTTCCAACTAGTGGCAAGAATTGCAAAATATTTTGAATAATTTTGAAATATTTTGAATAATAGAAAACAATCACTAAATGTTCCATCCAGCACACCCTCCTAGATTATCTGTGGCTTTCACTGTCTTTGAACTATTTTACATTTCTGTAAATTGCTGGAAACTGATAGTGATGCAAGTTACTCTTGCCCATAGAAATGTAACACACTTTTATCAGTGGAACGCAACTGATTATTGCCCTGTAGATACTGACCAATTATATGCCTATTGATAAATCTATTTCAGCATTCTCATAGGCCAATATCATTTTTTTGCCATTGCTTTTGAAACAGCTGTAACATATTACTGGTTCCCTCATTATTTAATAAGTTAAGTAAAATCTTTGGAATGCATTAATTCACTACCTGTATGACTTCCCTGGTGGCTCAGACAGTAAAGCGTCTGCCTACAATGCAAGAGACCCAGGTTCAATCCCTGGATTGGGAAGATCTCCTGGAGAAAGAAATGGCAACCCACTCCAGTATTCTTGCCTGGAAAATCACATAGATGGAGGAGCCTGGCAGGCTACAGTCCATGGGGTTGCAAAGAGTCAGACATGACTGAACAACTTCACTTTCTTTCTTTCTTTCTTTCACTATCTGCATGTGGGGCATAATTTTATCATTTTTTAAAATTATCTTATAATAGTTTTGGAGGGTTCATCAAAATTCCCAGTGGACTCACCTGCCAGAAACAGGAAACTGCATTGCCAGAGATCTTCACCTCTGCTTGAGGGTTTTTTTTTTTTTGGTTCCGCAACCAGGGATCGATTTTGCAGTGAAAGTGCAGAATTCTAACTACTAGGCCACCAGGGAACTCTTCCTTTTTCTTTTTAGATATTTATTTATTTTGGCCACACTGGGTCTTGGTTGCAGAACTCAGGCTCTTTGTTGCCCCATGGCATAAGGGATCATTGAACTGGCATCCCCTGCATTGCAAAGCAGATTTTTAACCACTGGACTTCCAGGGAAGTCCCCCTGCTTTAGTTTTTAAAGGTCTCCTAGGAGGAAAACCCAAGTGGCAACATACATTTAACTTGACTGACTCCCCATTTCTCTGAGTTTGGTCTCATTTTCCTCTCTACAGACCATGGCATTGGGTCCCATCAATTCATGGCAAAGAGAAGAGGAAAAAATATGAGGCATTGACAGATTATTTTCTTGGCTCCAAAATCACTGCAGACAGAAACTACAGCCACGAAATTAAAAGACGCTTGCTACTTGGAAGGAAAGCTATGACAAATCTATGTTTTTGTTTAGTCGCTAAGTCATGTCCAACTCTTCATGTTCCCATAGAACATGTAGTCTGCCAGGTCCCTCTGTCCATGGGATTTCCCAGGCTCAAACCCACATCTCTTGCTTGGCAGGTGGAGTTTTTCCACTGAGTCACCAGGGAAGGCCATGACAAACCTAGACAGCATATATTAAAAAGCAGAGACATCACTTTGCCAACAAAGGTCTGTACCATGAGTCAAAGCTGCTATTTTTCCAGTAGTTATGTACAGATACGAGAGTTGGACTATAAAGAAGGCTGAGTGCCAAAGAATTGATGCTTTTGAACTGTGGTGCTGGTGAAGACTCTTGAGAGACCCTGGGACTGCAAGTTTATCCAACCAGTCCATCCTAAAGGAAATCAACTCTGAATATTCATTGTGTTAGGTAGTTAAAATAGGGAAAAGGACTCCAAAATGGCGGTGGCTAAAAGACAAGGAAGGGAAAAGCCAGCGAAAATAGAACAAAGGAAGGTCAAAGAAAGGTCCGAGGACCGGACTGAGGACTTCAGGTAGAACAGCACTCCTGGCAGAGCCCAATTTGCATAGGGCAGGCCCAGGGGGATGAAACATATAAAAGGAGGAGCCAAGCCTCTCTTGCTCTCTCCTTCCCCCGCGTGCGTACATGCTTTCTCTCTCTCTCTCTCACACCCCCACCCCCGCCCCCCATGCCCTGGTGCGCTCCTCCACTCTCTTCTCTTCTTCAAGGATGGATTCGCCTGCTATCTTCTAAATAAAATAGAGCTAACGCTGATTTTGACTCACTGGAAAAGACTCTGATGCTGGGAAAGGCTGGGGGCAGGAGGAGAAGGGGACGACGGAGAGTGAGATGGCTGGATGGCATCACCGACTCTGTGGACATGAGTTTGAGTGAACTCTGGGAGTTGGTGATGGACAGGGAGGCCTGGCGTGCTGTGATTCATGGGGTCGCGGAGAGTCAGACACGACTGAGCGACTGAACTGAACTGAACGCTGATTTTTCTAAGAGCTATGACACGGTTTGTTCAAGACCCAAGAGCTATGATGCGCCGAGGGCTTTAATGTCCGTCACCCCAAATCATTGTGATGAGACAGGAACCGAGAAACATACACTTGCCTGCCGTCTATGGTGCCGTGACTCGGGTTTAACCTGGCTGAAACAACCCCCGCAAAGAAGAGACCAAGCACAGAAGCCCAACTCAGCGAAAGCTCCCACGGTAGAAGCGGAACATGAAGAAAACCCAGAGCAAGGGAACCGACAAGAGGCCCATCGTGCTGGAGACCAGGACAGCGAAAAACGAATTCAGCAGAAAGCTCACGCGGCTCAGCCTCAGATTACAGAAGACCTCCGGTTAAGGTAGGAGGTCCTCGCTCCTATGGCTGGAGGAACATGCCTAACAAAATCTTAATTCCTTTCCAGTCTCTCATTTCTTATTTCCTTGAACCCCCTGCAAACAGGCGGGTGGCAGTGGGTGCGACTGAGGGACTCTGGAGAGGCTACTCTTCGGTATGTCCCAAAGGCACTGTCTGCTGGGCCCCGGTAGCTGTTCCCCAAGTCTTTGGGGGTTCTTCTGTCCTTACTCTTCTCTGTGTCAAGAATCAGGCCAATGAAAACTGTGAGAACCAGTCAGATATTTAGCAGATCTTCCAGCAGGCTATGAAGGGGCTCCCTTGGCACGTTTTTCCCACTGCTTTTTCCTCCTGTCCCTCAGCTCTCTCCCAGGACTCAGGCCTGGCCAAAACTAATGAAGCTCAGGCTCTGACGTCTCATAGCAAAAATTCATTGAGAGACAAAGCGATAAGTAAGAGGTGGATGTGTTAGGATTCAGAGAGAAGCCACTCTTCTTCACACTCTTCAGGGTGTGAACCATTGCCAGGGCAAGGGCTGCTGCTGCTGCTGCTAAGTCACTTCAGTCGTGTCCGACTCTGTGTGACCCCATAGACGGAAGCCCACCAGGCTCCCCCGTCCCTGGGATTCTCCAGGCAAGAACACTGGAGTGGGTTGCCATTTCCTTCTCCAATGTGTGAAAGTGAAAAGTGAAAGTAAAGTCGCTCAGTCGTGTCCGACCCTTAGCGACCCCACGGACTGCAGCCTACCATGGAATTAGGCCTGGCAAGCGGGGTGAATTCATATGCTAATGAGTGGGAGGATCATCCCAGCAACTGGGGAACCTCCCACTCCTCTGTCTTTTGACAGTGCCTTAGAGCTGTCCTGCCACCTCTGGGTGTGTCTTTTGGCTTATAGATTGGGGATTAAGGTTTACTGGAATTTAAGTTGTCATCTTTGACCCAATTGATTTTAATTGGTTTAGACCAGTCCATTCTAGAGGAGATCAATCCCTAGGTGTTCATTGGAAGGACTGATGCTATTGAAACTCCAATACTTTGGCCACCTCATGCGACAAGTTGACTCACTGGAAAAGAGTCTGATGCTAGGAGGGATTAGGGGTGGGAGAAGATGGGGATGACAGAGAATGAGATGGCTGAATGGCATCACCAACTCAATGGACATGAGTATGAGTGAACTCCGGGAGTTGGTGATGGACAGGGAGGCTTGGCATGCTGTGATTCATGGGGTCGCAAAGAGTCGGACACAACTAAGCAACTGAACTGAACTGAACTGATACCCTTGTGCTATGTCATTCTTTCAAAGGTTGTGCCCTGCCTCCTTCCCTTCTGTTTCATGCTCCTTTCCTGAGCCCCATCCAGGCCCACAATGTTGCCTCTACAATCTTCTGGAGGGACAACCAGAAAATAGTTGGACCTTGGGAGGGAAATACTGGATAATATACAACCTGTTAGATATTCAGCCCTTCATCTTCCATGTTTCCTACAACATGGACAACATCAGTATCTCTCAGTGAACCCGCTAGGGTGGACGACAGGCACACAATGCCTGCTAGAAATCCATCAGTTGGCATCCCTTCAAAGGCAATTGGGCTTTCAGGGATAATGTTTGCCACTTTGGGAGTTAGCCCTGCAGGCCGTTTGGGTCCGAACCCCTACCACCCTTCTCCTAAAGTTACAAACATACCCCTGGATCAAATCTCCACTCCACTTTTATGGAACACTTGGTCTGTTGCCTCTAAACAAATTGGTTCTTAAGCCAATTACTAACTCCTACAATCAAGACCCTGCCCTCTGCTCCACCCAGCCTATTACTAAAATACTTTAATGCCCCTAACAGGGTCAGATAACCCACTCCTTTGTCACTGCTGCTGCTGCTAAGTCACTTCAGTCGTTTCCGACTCTGTGTGACCCCATAGACAGAAGCCCACCAGGCTCCCCCGTCCCTGGGATTCTCCAGGCAAGAACACTGTACTTCTTTTATTACCTAAAGTGAGTCTATGCTTACCAGGGGAGACACCCTAACCTGCTCTTAAGGAGGACTAGGGGAAGAAAGCAGTGACTTACAATCCCTTAGAGTAAGAGGACAAGGCTTATGACTGTTTCACTGTTTCCCAGACTCAAGGCACAGGCTTGGATTGTTTTACATCATGATATCTATTCCCATCTGCAGTGAACAAACTAGTAATGAGTTACAAACGCTTAATCCTACCAAGCACTAGTCACGCTGGAGATCTTGGGGATGCTCAATTCCAGTCCAGGGGTCCCAGGAGGTCATCATGCCTTGACCTGCCTAGGGATCTGGTCCTCAAAAGGTTGTCATGCCTCAACCTGCTCAGGGATCTGCCAGTCCCAGGAGGTCGTCACGCCTCGACCTGCCCAGGGATTCGATCACTAGGAGGCTGTCATGCCTCAGCCTGCCTGGAGTTCTGCACCCTGACCTGGGGACACCTGGCTCTCAGGTTGCAATAGTACTAGGTAGGATGAGCTTACATCATGATATCTATTCCAGTCCACGGTGGGCAAACTAGCAATGAGCTACAAACCCCTTAATTCTACCCAACACTGGTTACGCTGGAGACCTTGGGGATGCCCAACTGGGGACGCCTGGCTCTCAGGTTGCAACAGTTTTGGGTAGGATAAGCTTCAGAAAGACTCACCCCTAAGAAAGTCCACCCATGGAAATAAAAGGCCTATTACTTGTGGGACTATGCCCAGGTCTCAGCAATAACTCAGGAGCCCAATGAGAACCCCATTGCCTTTCTGGAAAGGCTAAAAGAGGCCCTCCAAAAGTTTACCAATCTGGACTTAAACTCTTATGAGGGACAGGTGATTTTAAAAGACAAATTCCTATCCCAATGTGCATCGGATATCAGAATTGTTACAACGGCTACAGCAGCAGGACCCTGCTGCCTCTTTAGATGAGATGATCTAGACAGTCACCAATACCTTTTATAACAGAGAACAGAAAGAGGCCAAGGCCCAGGAGAGGTAGAGAAGGAAAGAGACAAGGTACGCCCAGATGTTGGCTGCCCTCCAGAGAAGCCCTATGGCACAACCCAATTCCTTGAAGGACAAGGCACAAGGCAAATGCCTAATCTGTAGACAGGCGGGGCATTGGGCCAAAGAGTGTCCAAATCTTGACAAGTCTCCAAGAAGGCTTACCACAAATGCCATCAACTGGGACACTGGGCGGCAATCTGCCCTCAAGACCCAAGAGCCTCAAGGTCAAGTGACAAGTCTTCCCTCAGGATGGTTCAAGAGGAATGAAGCAGCCCCCCCCTCCAGCCAGTCCGCCTGTCACAGATAACCATCATGGAGCTGGAGCCAAGGGTGCAACTGGATGTGGCAGGTAGGTCCTGGAATTTCTTGGTTAACACAGGGACTACCTACTCTGTCTTGATCTCCTACTCCAGAGCCTTCTACTCCCAAACCCGAACCATTTTGAATGCTACAGGAAAAGCAACTACTAAAAGATACACCCAAGCAGTTCTTTGTTGCTGGGATGGACAAATATTTTCCCACCAGTTTCTGGTGGTCCCTGAGTGTCCCACTCCCTTATTGGGAAGACATATACTCACTAAATTGGGGACCACCCTTGTGATGGGAAGCTTTTTAGCCCCTAGAGCTCGACAGCTCCTGGTTACAACTGAAGAACCCATTACACCTTCTCCAATAGAGAGGAATCAAAAACTATAGGAAGACAAAATTAACCCCCAGGTGTGGGACCAGGGAATTCCTGGACGAGCCCACCAAGCTGAACTGGTCATCATTGTCCTCCAAGATCCCACTCAGTTTCCTAACTGGAAACAATATCCCCTCAAAAGAGAGGCTCGGGAGGGACTACAGCCTTTAATAAATAAATAAAATTCCTTGCTTGTGGGCTGCTGGTCCCCACCAGTTCACCATGTAACACCCCAATCCTCTCAGTAAAGAAAAAGGATGGAACCTGGTGAATGGTTCAAGATCTCTGGATCATAAATGAAGCTGTAGTCCCCCTCCATCCCACACTACCCAATCCCTATGTAATCTTGGGAGAAATCCCACCCAGTGCCAAGTGGTTTACAGTCTTGGATCTCAAAGATGCATTTTTTTGCTTACCATTGGCTAAAAAAATCTTTTTGCCTTTGAGTGGGAGGTCCCAGGAGAAAACCACCAACAGATGACTTGAACAGTATTACTTCAGGGGTTCAGAGATAGCCCCCACTTGTTTGGACAGGCCCTTAGCCGGGATCTCCTAGATCTGGACCTGGACCTAATGGGAAAATATTACAATACATAGATGACCTACTAATCTTCTCTCCAGATGAGAAATATGCCTAACATGCAATTCAGTTTCTAAACTTTTTGGCAGAAAAAAGATATAAAGTCTCCCGAGCTAAGACACAGATGGTCGAGACAAAGGTTACTTACCTGGGAGTTCAGATTACACATGGGTCTAGGAGGCTGTCCTCTGATCGGGTACAAGGAATCCTCTAGTTGCCCTCCCACATGACTCGAAAACAATCGCGAGCTTTCCTGAGGCTAACTGGGTATTGTAGAATCTGGATATCCAACTATGGTCTAATTGCCCAGCCTTTATATAAAAGCTTAAAGGGATGAGATGATTCAATCCCACTAATGTGAAGAACTCCTCAAAAGAAGGCAGAGGCTACATGAAAACAAGCCTTAACTCAGGCACCTGCCTTGAGGTTGTCAGACCCAGAGAAAGCATTCCAACTTTATGTCCATGAAAGAGAGGGAATAGCCTTGGGAGTGTTAACTCAAAGGTTGGGACCTGAGCCCCAGCCTGTAGCTTACTTATCCAAGAGACTTGATCCAACTGCCTGAGGCTGGACCCCCTGCCTTCGAAATCTTGCAGCTATTGCAATCATGATAGAAGATGCTTTAAAACTCTCCTTTGGAGGCAAACTATTTTTACCAGCCACCAAGTAAAAACAACTCCTAAATGGGAGAGGCCATTTATGGATGTCTGATCAAAGAATCCTCAGATATCAGGTAATGCTGATGGAAAATCCAGGCCTCGCTATATCCCTTTGTGAGGTTCTTAACCCAACCACCCACCTGCCTACCCCCGAGGGCTCTCTCCCATTTCACTCTTGTCTAAAAACCTTGGACCACTGGACAAAACCCCGAGAGGGACTTGTCAGAAGATCCTCTGACCAATCCTGAGGAAATCTGGTACACTGATGGAAGCAGCTTTGTCTTAGATGGAAAAAGAAGAGCCAGATATGCAGTAGTCTCCAATTTTGAGATCACAGAGGCTAAGTCTCTGCCACCAGGTACTTCAGCCCAATTAGCTGAGCTCATAGCCCTGACTCGAGCTTTAGAGCTGGGAAAAGGCAAAAGAATAGCCACTGACACTGACTCCAAGTATGCCTTTCTGGTGCTACATGCACATGTTGCTATTTGGAAAGAAAGGGGCCACTTAACCAGCCGAGGGTCCCCAATCAAATATGCTAATCAAATTCTTAGACTCTTGGAGGCAGTCCATCTGCCCACTGAGGTTTCAGTCTCCCACTGTAAAAGACACCAAAAAGGGAGCACGGAAGTGGCACGAAGGAACCAAGCAGCCGATCAGGCAGCTAAGAGACCAGCATTACAGAACCATGACCTAATAGGGGTTGCCATCTTAGTTCCACAGACTAATTTGCCCAAAACTCCTTCATATACTGAAGGTGAGACCCTTAGAGCTAAGAGTGAGGGCTTTCAAGAAGGTCATATGGGGTGGTTCCAAAAGAAGGGACTCCTTTTTATGCCTGGGAACCTCCAATGGATGTTGGTTAACACCTTACATGTCACCACTCATTGAGGAGAAAAGGCCCTCCAAAACTTACTAGAAAGGTCCTTCAGAGGAACAGGCCTCCAAACAACTATAAGGCAAGTGGTCTCCTCTTGCCCCACTTGCCAATTAAACAACCCCCAAGGAGCTCGAAGACCCCAGCTGGCCCAGCCCATCCAACAATATGGGACCTATCCAGGAGAGGACTGGCAGATGGATTTCACCCAGATGCCAGTTTCTCAAGGGTATAAATACCTATTAGTCATGATAGATACATTCACAGGATGGATTGAAGGTTTTCCCACCTGGACTGAGAAGGCTGAGGAGGTGGTAAAGAAACTGCTCCACGAAATAATGCCAAGATTTGGTCTGCCCAGGTCATTACAAAGTGACAATGGGACATCATTTACTTCTAAGGTCACCCAAGGGGTCTCTAAAGCATTGGGCATTACATATTATCTCCATTGTGCCTGGAGGCCTCAGTCTTCAGGAAAAGTAGAAAGAGCCAACCAATTCTTAAAATCAGCGATAAAAAAGATAACCCAGGAGACCTCCCTGGGATGGAAGGAGGCTTTACCAATAGTCCTCCTCCGCACCCAAATCTCCCCTAAGGAACAGGTTGGTCTTAGTCCTTATGAGATGCTATATGGGAGACCTTTTGTTTATGTCAATGACCTCTTCCTAGATCCAGAGGTTCAGACCCTCCAGTCTTATACCATGGCCATTGGACAATTCCAAAAGGATATACGCTTGTGGGGTATGAACCAGGACCCAAAAGATTCTAAGGAGTCACCACTATATGCTCCAGGGACTCAAGTCCTAATTAAAGTCTGGAAAGATGGGTCCCCAAAGGCCATCCCACTCCAGCCCACATGGAAGGGCCCCTACCCTGTAATACTTTCTACCCCCAGAGCAGTCAAGGTACCAGGACATGACTCCTGGATCCACTACTCACAAGTCAAGCCATGGAAGAAAACAGAAGAGGACACTCAATACACCTGTGAACTCCTGGGAGCTCTCAGATACCTATTCAGGACTACAAATGAGTGCCATTCTAATGAACACCCCCAAAATCTGGTTTCTGGGGATAAGATTTCTTAGGATAGCTCTAAAGAGCCAACACAGCCTGACAGAGATTATACTCCAAAACAGACAGGAGATAGATCTTCTGATCCCTGAACAAGGAGTGACTTGAGCCATCCTGGCAATGCAAATCTGGAATTGGCTAATGCCCCTACTAGTCCTTGTTATGCCATATTGATGCTGCTTATGATTGTTTCATGTATTGTCAATTGTCTAATCTGTTTTATCTCTGCCCAGGTCAACAAGCTACAACATGCAGTGCCAGTTCAACAAAGATACAAAACTACATCTGACCATGGAAAATACCACCCACCCTAAGATGAACACTGCTATGAGGACTCTGAGGCCTGAGACTAGCAAGAAGGGGAGGCCCAATACCCCTCGCCGTCCCAACTCAGCAGGAAGTAGCCAGAAAGACCTCAATGCCCCTATTCCCAAAGAACTGGGCCTCCCATCTCTTGAGGGGGGAACGTTAGGTAGTTAGAATAGGGAAAAGGAGTCCAAAATGGCGGTGGCTAAAAGACAGGAAGGGAAAAGCCCGCAAATATAGAACAAAGGAAGGTCAAAGAAAGGTCTGAGGACCGGAGTGAAGACGTCAGGTAGAACAGCACTCCTGGCTGAGCCCAATTTGCACAGGGCAGGCCCAGGGGGAAGAAAACATAAAAGGAGAAGCCAAGGGCTCTCTCGCTTCCGCGTGGTGTGCGTCTGCTCTTTCTCTCTCTCTCCCCCCCCACCCCACTGTGCATACACTCTTTTTTCTCTCTCGCTCACCCCCTCCACGTGTGCTGGTGCGCTCCTCCATTCTCTTCTCCAAGGATGGATTCACCTGCTATCTTATAAATAAAATAGAGCTGTAACACTGATTTGTCTAAGAGCTATGACACGGTTTGTTCACAACCCGAGAGCTGTGACACGCCAAGGGCTTTAATGTCCATCACACCAAATCATTGTTGTGACAAGACAAGAACCAAGAAACATACTCGCCTGACAAGTGGAAGGACTGATGCTAAAGCTCCAATACTTTGGCCACCTGATGCAAAGAGCCAACTCGTTAGAAAAGACCCTGATGCTGGGGAAAATTGAAGGCAGGAGAAGAAGGGGTACGACAGAGGATGAGATGGTTGGATGGTATCACTGACTCAATGGACAGGAGTTTGAGCAACCTCTGGGAGACGGTGAAGGACAGGGAAACCTGGTGTGCTGCAGTTAACGACTGAGCAAATGAACAACAACACTGAGTGGGAGGATTAGTCAAACTATTTTAGGGAAGGGGTGGAGATTTCCAGGAGCTGGGCCACCACCCACCTTCTGGTCTTTTCATGGTGCCTTAGAACTGTCATGGCGCCTCTGGGTGTGTCATTTAGCTTGCTAATTGAGGATCAAGGTCTAGTCAAAGTGACTTGTCTGCCATCTTGGACCCCTTTGATTCTAATCAGCTTATGTTGTATCATTGGGCTATGTCATGCTTTCAAAAGCTGTGTCCCACCTCCTTCCCTCCTACTTCAAAACTATGACCAAAGAAAACAAAAAGCGACTTTTGACTGTATGGCCACAATATTCTTTAGACTCCAAAGAAAATAAGCTAAAACTTTTTGGAAACCATCCGACTAAGAGAAAATGCTTTTCTCCCCCTATGCCTCGAGACCATGGCTCTCGGGGTTACTTATTTAGACCATCTCTAATCCCTGAAATTGAGGAGGGAAAGACAAAAAAACAGGAAAAGATGCCTTTAAAATTTTTTACTTATTCCAACTGTTATTATAAACTAGTGAGTTTTATACTGTGATTACTGATTCATGACTAAGTCTGGGAAACGAAGCTATGAGATTTCATGATGTGTCTGTTTGGGTGATAGTAGTTTAGTCTCTAAGTTGTGTCCAACTCTTGTGACCCCATGTAGGTAGACCGCTGGGTTCTTCTGTCCATGGGATTTTCCAGGCAAGAATACTGGAGTGGGTTGCCATTTTCTTCTCAGAGGGATCTTCCCAACCCAGCGATCAAACCCAGGTCTCCTGCATTGCAGGCGGATTCTTTACAGACTGAGCCACCAGGGAAGCCTTGTGTCTGTTTGGATATATGTATGTCTCAGAATGTGTCTTTGCCTTTGGACATTATTGCATTTACATTAATTTGTAAAACAGCTCTATTTAATTGACTTAAAGAAAAGCAGGCACTTAAAAATCAAATAATTCTAAATGCAAGAGACACTGAGCTATATGGTTTAATGTTTGCTTGTTGATATATGTGTATCAGTACTTTTGACCAGTTGTGCTAAGTCACTTCAGTTGTATCTGACTCTTTGTGACCCTCTGGACTAGAGCCCACCAGGCTCCTCTGTCCATGGAATTCTCCAAGCAAGAATACTGACATGGGTTGCAATGCCCTCCTCCAGGGAATCTTCCCAACCCAGGGATAAAGTCTTGGCAGGCAGGTTCTTTAACACTACAGAGCTCACATGAACAAAACCAGGGAATCCTTCCCTATTGCCTCAGGCTCTGCCTGTGGCACAATGTTAATTGAGATTCTGCCTTTTGGACCAGCCTTGTTACTGGGTCTGTTTCATCTTGTGGGCTTCACTGGTGGCTCAGCTGGTAAAGAATCCACCTGCAATGCGGGAGAACTGGGTTCAATCCCTGGGTTGGGAAGATCCTGTGAAGGGAAAGGGTACCCACTCCAGTATTCTGGCCTGGAGAATTCCATGGACTCTACAGTCCATGGGGTTGCAGAGATTCAGACACAGTGAGCAACTTTCACTTTCATCTTGTAGCCAGGAAAAAGAATGGCTTTATTACTTTGCCACGCAAAGGGGGAATACAGCACTTCAAGAACTGTGCCCTCCTCCCTGGTGAATAGGGAGAGGTTATATAATCAGTCAGTTTACCAAGAAGAACCACAGAAAATGTGAAGAGTCCTCCTGTGATCAGAAGAAACCTCAGAGACTGGCCTGAAAAACTAACACTGCACTCAAACACATATTTGTACATCATGTTCACAGCAGCATTCACAAGAGTCAAAAGTTGGAAGCAATCTGAGCAAACAAATAACGGATGAACAAAAAGTAGTATATTTATACAGTGAAACATTATCCAGGCTCGAAAAGGAAGGAAATTCTGACACAGCTACAACATGCATGCATGGACCTTGATGACATAATGTTAAGTGAGACAAGCCAGTCACAGAAGGACAATTATATGATTCCACTTATATGAGGTATTTAAAGCAATCATATTATAGAAAGTATGATGGTAGTTACAAGGGGCTGGTAGGAAGGGACAATGGGGAGATACCATTTAAACGTGTACAGTTTCAGTTTGGAAAGATGAAAAAGTTCTGGAGACGGATGGTGGTGATGGTTGCAGAGCAATGTGAATGTACTTTATGACATGAATTGTACATTTAAAAAGATAAATTTAATGTTACATATATTTTACCACAATTTTTAAGTAACATTTAAAATCAAGACTGGGGAGATCAAGGGATTTAATACACTAAAAAAATCATTAAGAAACTCTCCAGGCCAGAATACTGGAGTGGGTAGCCTTTCCCTTCTCCAGGGGATCTTCCCTACCCAGCAATTAAACCCAGGTCTCCCGCATTGCAAGTGGATTCTTTACCAGCTGAGCCACAAGGGAAGCTCATGAAATAGATAAATGAAAATTTTGTCCATTTATTCCTTCAAATTTACTAAGTGTGATCTAATGTGTTCTAGCTGCTGGGGTGTATAGTAGATCCCTGGTGGTGTTATTCATCTCCCATCAGCTAAGGGCTCATAGCTATCCTCTTCTCTGGAGACCTGCAAGCGGGAGGCACTCAGCCCAATAATGCCTGGGAAGGTATGTCCCCCATGACAGCACACACACTCTTGGGGCAGCCTGCAGCCATTGAAAGATTGCTGGAGGTGGAAGGAAAAGTTCAGCTTCAGTGCCTCAAAGTGCAACAACTTTGTGATATCACTCTAGCTCCAGAGCTTCTCCTGGAATCAGGCTGAGGCTACACTTAAGCTGAACCCACAGATTTCCTGATCTCTTCACTATCCTACTTTCCTGCAAGTTTCATCTGAACATACTGCCTCAACAAATCACTTGCATAAGGAGGGAAAAAAATCTACCACTGGAAAAGGGACCAAATTTAACTAAATCAACTGAAACAACTTCAGTTCAGTTCAGTTCAGTCGCTCAGTCGTGTCCGACTCTCCGCGACCCCATGAATCACAGCACGCCAGGCCTCCCTGTCCATCACCAACTCCCGGAGTACACTCAAACTCATGTCCACAGAGTCGGTGATGCCATCCAGCCATCTCATTCTCCGTCGTCCCCTTCTCCTCCTGCCCCCAACCTTTCCCAGCATCAGAGTCTTTTCCAGTGAGTCAACTCGTCGCATGAGGTGGCCAAAGTACTGCAGTTTCAGCTTTAGCATCAGTCCCTCCAATGACTTATGCCTCTGGATATTGTTGAAAACAATAAAGCAACCAGTTAGCAATTACTGGAGTCTAATATCTGAGTGTGATACCAAGATAGGCAGACAACTTAACAGAGAAATCAAGGAAAGAGACAAACAGAATTTTGCTAAAAACACTGTCATTCCAGAATGTGCCAAGACTGTGCCCTCTGAGAAGCCACAGCAGAGACTTCACATTGTGAGGAAAATAAATACACTTGATTAAAATAGTACAGCCAAGTCATTAATAAACAAACACAAAAATAAGCCCGAGGGTGGTGGGGTGGTAGTGGGTTTAAGTATCCAGAGTCGATACAATATACTGTCTACACTGTCTGAATTTTCCAGTTTTCAACCACAACAACAAATTATGAGATACGCAAAGAAATAGGAGACTCTGACACACACACAGGAAAAGAAACAGGCCCTGTGAGAGGGCTTAGCTGATGAAGTTAACAAAGACTTCAAAGTACTACGTTCACAGAACTAAAGAACAAAATGCTTAAAGTAGTGAAAGAAGGTATGATGACAGTGTCTAATAAAATATTTGTGACACAGAGAGAGAAATTATAAAAACAACCAAGATGGAATTCTGGAGTTGAAAAGTCAACAACAAAAATGAAAACTCATCAAAGGATCTCAGCAGCAAATATAAATTGACAGAGGACAGACTACTTAAACACAGACCAACAGAAAAATGTAATCCAAACAACAGAGAGAAAAAAGAATGAAGGAAATGTACAGAGCTTCAGAAAAATGTGAACACCATTAAGCATACCAACATATACATGATGGGAGTACCAAAGTAAAGAAGAGAAAGAAGAAAGAATTTTTTTTTTTTAAATGGCTAAAATTTCCCTAATTTGATGAAAAACATTAATTTAAACATCCAAGATAATCAATAAACTAAAAGAAGAATAAACACAAAGAAATCCATTCCTAGACACAACACAGTAAAATAATGAAAGACAAAAGGAAAATCTTGAAAGCAACAAGGGGTGGGGTGGGGGGAACCCAAATACAAGGGGATCCCACTGAGATTAACAGCTGACTTATCATCAGCAAAAACGCAGGCCAAAAGGCAATGGGATGATATATTCAAAGTGCCAAAAGAAAAAACTGCCAACCAAGAATCTTATAACTAACAAAGCTCTCTCTTGAAAAATGATGGTAAAATAAGGACACTGGGAGATAAACAAAAGCTGACAGAATTGTTAACAGCAGACCAGTCCTAGAAGAAATACGAATGGAAGCCCTTCATAATTAAGAGTGTGCCCAATAGCAATATGAACACACATACACAAACACCAGTAAAGATAACTATGTAACTATAAAAGACACTATAGTGACTTCCCTTGTGGTCCAGTGGCTAAGACTCCACTTTTCACAATGGAGGGTGCCCAGGTTCAATCCCTAATCAGGAAACTAGATCCTACATGCCACAATTAAAGATTTCACATGTCAGGGCAAGTAAGACCTGACACAGTTAAATACAAGATTTTTTTTTAAGACAGAATAAATGCATCTTTCTTCTTTTACTGATTTAAAAAGCAACTGCAGAAGACAACATGTACATTAACTGTACTGACAACAATATATATTTCAACTATAGAAACATATTTGAAAATAACAGCACAAATGTGGGAGCAAAGCTGTACTGGAATAAGAAAACAACCAAAAACTCAGCATCAAATGAAGAGATTTATAACTGTTAAATAAGGCTAACATAACAAACTCTATTGAGTGCAGCACTTTCCGTGGTCATGTATGGATGTGAGAGTTGGACTGTGAAGAAGGCTGACCGCCGAAGAATCGATGCTTTTGAACTGTGGTGTTGGAGAAGACTCTTGAGAGTCCCTTATACTGCAAGGAGATCCAACCAGTCCATTCTAGAGGAGATCAATCCTAGATGTTCATTGGAGGGACTGATGCTAAAGCTGAAACTCCAATACTTTGGCCACCTCATGCAACGAGTTGACTCACTGGAAAAGAATCTGATGCTGGGAAAGGTTGGGGGCGGGAGGAGAAGGGGACGACCAAGAATGAGATGGCTGGATGGCATCACCGACTCTGTGGACATGAGTTTGAGTGAACTCCGGGAGTTGGTGATGGACAGGGAGGCCTGGCGTGCTGTGATTCATGGGGTCGCGGAGAGTCGGACACGACTGAGCGACTGAACTGAACTGAACAAACTCTATAAAGACTTGCTCTCCTTCCCTCAGCTTCTTTGGAAAATAAAAAACTATATGTAGTAAGAATTATAACAATGTATTGTTGGATTTGTAGCATATATAGATGTAAGATATAACAATAATAGCACAAAAGAAGGAAAGAGGGACTAAAGCTATATTGTTATTGCTCAGTCACCCAGTTGCGTCTGACTCTGTGACTCCACGGACTGCAGCAGGCCAGGCTTCCCTGTCCCTCACCATCTCCTGGAATTTGCCCAAGTTCATGTCCATTGCATCGGTGACGCCATCCAGTCACATCTCTTCCTCTGATGCGCTCTTCTTCTGCGCTCAATCTTTCCCAGCATCAGGGACTTTTCCAATGAGTCAGCTGTCCGCATCAGGTGACCAAAATACTGGAGTTTCAGCTTCAGTATCAGTCCTTCCAATGAGTATTCAGGGTTGATTTTTTTTAAGACTGACTGATTGGTTTGATCTTCCTGCTGTCCAAGGGACTCTCAGGAGTCTTCTCCAGGACCATAGTTCAAAGGCATCAATTCTTTACAATCCAGCTCTCACACCTGCATGTGTCTACTGAGAAGACCATAGCCTTGACTATATGGACCTTTGTCAGCAGAGTGATGTCTCTGCTTTTCAACACACTGTCTAGGTGTGTCACAGCTTTCCTGCCAAGAAGCAATCATCTTCTGATTTCATGGCTGCAGTCACCATCTGCAGTGGTTTTAGACCCCCAGTAGAGGAAATCTGTCACTGCTTCCACCTTTTCCCCTTCTATTTGCCATGAAGTAATGGGGCCAGATGCCATGATCTTAGTTTTTTAATATTTAGTTTTAAGTTGGCTTTTTCACTCTCCTCCTTCATTCTCATCAAGAGGTTCTTTAGTTCCTCTTCACTTTCTGCCAATAGAGTGTTATCATCCACATATCTGAGGTTGCTGATGCTTCTCCCACATAAACCCAGATGGGCCATCTCAAAGTTTTTGGTTCATGTAATGCTGAAGCCTAGCATGCAAGATTTTAAGCATGACCTTACTAGCATGGGAGATAAGTGCAATTGTCTGATGGTTTGACCATCCTTTAGTAATGCCCTTCTTGAGAAGTGGGATGAGAACTGATTTTTTCCAGTCCTGTGGCCACTGCTGGGTCTTCCAGATTTGCTGACATATTGAGTGTAACACTTTGATAGCATCATCTTTTAGAGTTTTGAATAGCTCCACCGAAATTTCGTCACATCCACTAGTTTTATCATCAGTAATGCTTCCTAAGGCCCACTTAACTCCACACTTCAGAATGTCTGGCTCTGGGTGACTGACCATACCATCACAGTTATCTGGTTCATTAAGATCTTTTTTGTACAGTTCCTCTGTGTATTCTTTCCATCTCTTCTTGATCGCTTCTGTTTCTACTAGGTCTCTACCATTTCTGTCCTTTACTGCGCCCATCTTTACATGAAATGTTCCCTTGGTATTTCCAATTTTCCTGAAAGGATCTCTGGTCTTTCCCCTTCTATTGTTTTCCTCTATTTTCACTCACTGTTCACTGAAGAAGGCCTTCTATATAGAATATTTCTGAATCTCACTGAAATTAATTTAGAATTAATCAGAAACTGATTCTGAGAGCAACCACTAAGAAATCAATTTTTTAAATACTGGAAAAAATAATTAAAGTAACTAAAATATTACACTATATTCACTTAACAAAAAACAGAAAAAAAGGAACAGAGGAGCAAAAAGAAATAAGACGTACAGAAAACAAAAAGTAAAATGACAGATACAAATCCAACTATATAAATATTAACATTCAACATGAATAGATGAAATAATACAGACAAAAGTTAGAGATTATGGGCTTCCTTGGTAATTCAGTGATAAAGAATCCACCTGCCAATGCAGGAGGAGACATGGGTTCAATCCCTAATCCAGGAAGATCCTACATGCTGTGGAGCAACTACACCCATGTGCCACAACCACTGAGCCTGTGCTCTAGAGCCCAGGAACTGCAACTACTGAGCCCACACACACCCTAGAACTATGCTCTGCAACAAGAGAAGCCACCACAATGAGAAGCCTGCACACTTACAACTAGAGAGGAGCCCTCACTTGCCATAACTAGAGAAAAGCCCGTGGAGCAACAAAGATCTGGACAGTCAAAAATAATAAAATAAATAAAATTATATTTTAAAAAAGTCAGGTTATGAAACTGGATGAACAACATGCTCCAACAATATGCTATCTACAGGAGATACACTTTGGATTCAAGGATAAAAATAGGTTGAAAGTAAAAAGATAAAAAGAGACACACCATACAAAGAGCAACCAAAAGAAAGGTAGAGTAGATTTACTAATATCAGACAAAACAAACTTAGAAACAAGTCTAGAAGACTTTCCTGGTTGTCCAGTGGTTAAGACTTCACCTTCCAATGCAGGGGGTGATGGTTCAATCCTTGGTAAGGTAGATAAGATCCCTCATGCTTCAGGGCCAAAACAACAAAACATAAAAAAACCAGAAGTAACAGTATAACAAATTCAATACAGACAGAAATATATAACAAGTATCACTACGAACAAAGCTACAGGAGGTGATGGAATTCCAGCTGAGCTATTTCAAATCCTAAAAGATGATGCTGTGAAAGTGATGCACTCAGTATGCCAGCAAATTTGGAAAACTCAGCAGCGGCCACAGGACTGGAAAAGATCTGTTTTCATTCCAATCCCAAAATGTTCAAATTACAGCACAATTGCACTCATTTCACATGTTAGTAAAGTAATGCTCAAAATTCTCCAAACTAGGCTTTAACAGTACGTGAACAAAGACCTTCCAGATGTTCACTGGATTTAGAAAAGGCAGAGGAACCAGAGATCAAATTGCCAACATCCGCTGGATCACAGAAAAAGCAAGGGAATTTCAGAAAAACATCTATTTCTACTTCATTGACTACACTAAATCCTTTGACTGTGTGAATCACAACAAACTGTATAAAATTCTTAAAGAGATGGGAATACTAGAGCACCTTACCTGCCTCCTGAGTAACCTGTATGCAGGTCAAAAAGTAACAATTAGAATCAGACATGGAACAATGGACTGGTTCCAAGCTGGGAAAGGAGTACATCAAGAGTGTATATTGTTACCCTGCTTATTTAACTTATATGCAGAATACATCATGTGAAATGCAGGGCTGGAGGAGCACAAGCTGAATCAAGATTGCAGATGACACCAACCCATGGCAGAAAGCAAAGAGGAGCTAAAGAGCCTCTTGATGAAAGAGGAGAGTGAAAAAGTTGGATTAAAACTAAACATTAAAAAAACTAAGATCATGGCATCCAGTCACATCACTACATGGCAAATAGATGGGGAAATAATGGAAACAGTGACACACTTTATTTTCTTGGGCTCCAAAATCACTCTGAACGGTGACTGCAGCCACAAAATTTAAGACAAAAATTTAATTTGCTCCTTGAAAGAAAAGTTATGACAAACCTAGACAGCATATTAAAAAGCAGAGACATTGCTTTGTCAACAAAGGTCTGCCTAGTCAAGGCTATGGTTTTTCCAGTAGTCACGATTGGATGTGACAGCTGGACCATAAGGAAGACTGAGCACTGAAGAATTGATGCCTTTGAACTGTGGTGTTGAAGAAGACCCTTGTGAGTCCTCTGGAATGTAAGGAGATCAAACCAGTCAATCCTGAAGGAAACCAACCCTGAATATTCACTGGAAGGACTGATGCTGAAACTGAAGATCCAATACTGATCTTCACACCTGATGTGAAGAACTGACTCACTGGAAAAGACCCTGGTGCTGGAAAAGACTGAAGGCAGGAGAAGGGGGCAACAGAGTACAAGATGGTTGGATGGTATCACTGACTCAATGGATACGAGTTTGAGCAAGCTCAGGGAGATGGTGAAGGACAGGGAAGCCTGGCATGCTGCAGTCCACGGGGTCACAAAGCATCAGACACAACTGAGGGACTGAAGAACAACAACAAATACACATTTATGGGCTTCCCCAATGCCTCAGCAGTAAAGAATCTACCTGTAATGCAGGAGATTCAAGAGATGCAGGTATGATCCCGGGGTAGGGAAGTTCCCCGGAGAAAGGAAATGGCAACTTACTCCAATATTCTTGTGTGAAAATCCCCATGGACAGAGGAGCCTGGTGGGCTACGGTCCAAAGGAGCACAGAGTCAGACACACTGAGCAAACACACGCACCTAAAAACAGAGCCCAAAATACATGAAGCAAAAACTACTCATTACCTAATAATGGACAGAACAACAAGTAGAAGATCAAAAGGAACAACTATAATCTAATGAGACCTAAGAGACATCTATAGCATCTTCCACCCAATAACATTAGTATACACATTCTTCTGAAGTGAACATGTAACATTCTCCAGGACAGACCACATGTTAGGCCATAAAACAAGCCTCAGTGAATTTAAAAGGACTGAAATCATAAAAAATATGATCTCTGACCAAATACAATGAAATTACGCATTAGTAACAGGCATTTGAGAAATTCACAAATATGTTGAAATTTAACAACATACTTCTAAATAACTCAAAGAGAAAATCACAAAGGAAATTTAAAAAATATTTTTAAATGAATAAAAACACACAATACCAAAACTTATGAGATGATGTTAAAGTTGATAAAATCGACAAACTTTTAGCTGGACTAAGAAAAAGAGAAACACAAATTACTAAAATCAAGAGTAAAAGAGGGACTTTCCTGATAGTCCAGTGGTTAAGACTCCAATTCCCAATGCAAGAGGCCCAGGTCCAATCCCTAGTCAGGGAACTAGATTCTATATGCCACAATTTAATCCCTCACAGCCAAAGAAAAAAGATAGAAAACAGTAAAATGAAAGTCAGTACCACCAGCCTTACAGAAATAAAAAAAGGTTATAAGGGAATGCTATGAACAATTCTGTGATTCCCAGGTGGCTCAGTGTTAAAGAATTTTCCTGGCAAGCAAGAGATATGGATTTGACCCGAGTCAGGAAGATCTCCTGGAGAAGGAAATGGCAACCCACTTCAGTATTCTTGCCTGGGAAATCCCATGGACAGAGGAGACTGGTGGGCTACAGACCAGGGGGTCACAAAAGAGTCAGACTGAGCACACACACACCTGAACCATTTTATACTAACAACCTGATAACCTAGAAAAAATGAACAAATTTCTAAAATGACACAAACTACCAAAACTGATGCAGTAAAAATAGAAAATCAAAACAGACTTCTTATAACAAGAGACTGATCAATAATCAGAAACCTTCCAAGAAAGAAAAGCTAGATGGTTTTAGTGACAAATGCTACCATCTATTTAAAGAAAAATTAACACCATTCCTACACAAACTCTTCCAAAAAGTGGGAGAACAGGGACACTCCTCACTCATTCTATTAGGCCAGCATTCAGTTCAGTTCAGTCGCTCAGTCGTGTCCGACTCTCCGCGACCCCATGAACCACAGCACACCAGGCCTCCCTGTCCATCACCAACTCCTGGAGTTCACTCAAACTCATGTCCACAGAGTCAGTGATGCCATCCAGCCATCTCATTCTCGGTCGTCCCCTTCTCCTCCCGCCCCCAACCTTTCCCAGCATCAGAGTCTTTTCCAGTGAGTCAACTCATCGCATGAGGTGGCCAAAGTATTGGAGTTTCAGCTTCAGCATCAGTCCTTCCAATGAACACCCAGGACTGATCTCCTTTAGAATGGACTGGTTGGATCTCCTTGCAGTCCAAGGGACTCTCAAGAGTCTTCTCCAACACCACAGTTCTAAAGCATCAATTCTTCGGCCATCAGCTTTCTTTACAGTCCAACTCTCACATCCATACATGACCACTGGAAAAACCATAGCCTTGACTAGACGGACCTTGGTTGGCAAAGTAATGTCTCTGCTTTTTAATATACTATCAAGGTTGGTCATAACTTTCCTTCCAAGGAGTAAGGGTCTTTTAATTTCCTGGCTGCAATCAGCATCTGCAGTGAATTTGGAGCCCAAAAAAATAAAGTCTGACACTGTTTCCACTGTTTTTCCATCTATTTCCCATGAAGTGATGGGACCAGATGCCACGATCTTTGTTTTCTGAATGTTGAGCTTCAAGCCAACCTTTTCACTCTCCTCTTTCACTTTCATCAAGAAGCTTTTGAGTTCCTCTTCACTTTCTGCCATAAGGGTAGTGTCATCTGCATATCGGAGGTTATTGATATTTCTCCCGGCAATCTTGATTCCAGCTTGTGCTTCTTCCAGCCCAGCGTTCCTCATGATGTACTCTGCATATAAGTTAAATAAGCAAGGTGACACTATACAGCCTTGACGTACTCCTTTTCCTATTTGGAACCAGTCTGTTGTTCCATGTACAGTTCTGTTCCTTCCTGACCTGCATACAGGTTTCTCCAAAGCCAGCTGAAGACATCACCAAAAAAGAAAACTAGGTACCAATATCCCCTATGAATACAGATGTAAAAACACTCAATAAAATATTAGCAAGCTGAATCCAACATGTTAAAAAGGTTATACTCTATGACCATATGGGATTTATTCCAAGAATGTAAGAGTGATTCAACATTACACATATATATACATAAATATGGTACACCACATAAATAAAGGGAAAAATAAAATCTCAATTGAGGAACAGGTGCCGACGCCGGCCCCGGCGGCGCAGACGCGAGAGACGCCGGCCCCGGCGGCGCAGACGCGAGAGACGCCGGCCCCGGCGGCGCAGACGCGAGAGACGCCGGCCCCGGCGGCGCAGACGCGAGAGACGCCGGCCCCGGCGGCGCAGACGCGAGAGACGCCGGCCCCGGCGGCGCAGACGCGAGAGACGCCGGCCCCGGCGGCGCAGACGCGAGAGACCCCGGCCCCGGCGGCGCAGACGCGAGAGACCCCGGCCCCGGCGGCGCAGACGCGAGAGACCCCGGCCCCGGCGGCGCAGACGCGAGAGACCCCGGCCCCGGTGCAACCGACCAGGCAAAGAGGTGCGGCCAAGAGGAGCTACCCCACGCCTGAGGCCAGGGCCAAGGCCGAGAGGATCTGCCTCACGTCCAATAGGCGGTGGCAGCGCGGGCGCAGGAGGGCTGAGAGGAGCTACTCCACGTTCAAGGTCAGGAGGGGCGGCCTTGAGGAGATAACCCTCGTCCAAGGTAAGGTACAGCGGCTGCACTTTGCTGGAGCGGCTGTGAAGAGATTTTCCACGACCAAGGTAAGAGAAACTCAAATAAGACGGTAGGTATTGCGAGGGGGCATCAGAGGGCAGACACACTGAAATCATAATCATAGGAAACTAGTTGATCTGATCACATGGACCACAGCCGAATGTGGTCCACTGGAGAAGGGAATGGCAAACCACTTCAGTATACTTGCCTTGAAAACCCCATGAACAGTATCAAAGGGCAAAATGATAGGATACTGAATGAGGAATTCCCCAGGTCAGTAGGTGCCCAGTATGCTACTGGAGATCAGTGGAGAAGTAACTCTAGAAGGAATAAAGGGATGGAGCAAAACCAATACCCAGTTGTGGATGTGACCGATGATAGAAGCAAGGTCCGGTGCTGTAAAGAGCAATACTGCATAGGAACCTGGAATGTTAGGTCCATGAATCAAGGCAAATTGGAAGTGGTCAAACAGGAGATGGCAAGAGTGAACATAGACATTCTAGGAATCAGTGAATTAAAATGGACTGGAATGGGTAAATTTAACTCAGATGACCATTATATCTACTACTGTGGGCAGGAATCCCTTAGAAGAAATGGAGTAGCCATCATGGTCAACAAAAGAGTCCGAAATGCAGTACTTGGGTGCAATCTTAAAAACGACATAATGATTTCTGTTCATTTCCAAGGCAAACCATTCAATATTACAGTAATCCAGGCCTATGCCCCAACCAGAAATGCTGAAGAAGCCGAAGTTGAACAGTTCTATGAAGACCTACAAGACCTTTTAGAACTAACACCCAAAAAAGATGTCCTTGAAAAGGACTGGAATGCAAAAGTAGGAAATCAGGAAACACCTGGAGTAATAGGCAAATTTGGCCTTGGAGCATGGAATGAAGCAGGGCAAAGGCTAATAGAGTTTTGTCAAGAGAACGCACTGGTCATAGCAAACACCCTCTTCCAACAACACAAGAGAAAACTCTACACATGGACATCACCAGATGGTCAACACCGAAATCAGATTGATTATATTCTTTGCAGCCAAAGATGGAGAAGCTGTATACAGTTAGCAAAAACAAGACCAGAAGCTGACTGTGGCTCAGATCATGAACTCCTTATTGCCAAATTCAGACTGAAATTGAAGAAAGTACGGAAAACCACTAGACCATTCAGATATGACCTAAATCAAATCCCTTATGATTATACAGTGGAAGTGAGAAATAGATTTAAGGGACTAGATCTGATAGATAGAGTGCCTGATGAACTCTGGACGGAGGTTCATGACATTGTACAGGAGACAGGGACCGAGACCATCCCCATGGAAAAGAAATGCAAAAAAGCAAAATGGCTATCTGAGGAGGCCTTACAAATAGCTGTGAAAAGAAGAGAAGGGAAAAGCAAAGGAGAAAAGGAAAGATATAAGCATCTGAATGCAGAGTTCCAAAGAATAGCAAGGAGAGATAAGAAAGCCTTCCTCAGTGATCAAGATAATCACGATAACGTGATCACAGACCTAGAGCCAGACATCTTGGAATGTGAAGTCAAGTGGGCCTTAGAAAGCATCACTACGAACAAAGCTAGTGGTGGTGATGGAATTCCAGTTGAGCTATTTCAAATCTTGAAAGATGATGCTGTGAAAGTGCTTCACTCAATATGCCAGCAAATTTGGAAAACTCAGCAGTGGCCACAGGACTGGAAAAGGTCAGTCTTCATTCCAATCCCAAAGAAAGGCAATGCCAAAGAATGCTCAAACTACCGCACAATTGCACTCATCTCACACACTAGTGAAGTCATGCTCAAAATTCTCCAAGCCAGGCTTCAGCAATATGTGAACCGTGAACTCCCAGATGTTCAAGCAGGTTTTAGAAAAGGCAGAGGAACCAGAGATCAAATTGCCAACATCCGCTGGATCATGGAGAAAGCAAGAGAGTTCCAGAAAAACATCTATTTCTGCTTCATTGACTATGCCAAAGCCTTTGACTGTGTGGATCACAATAAACTGTGGAACATTCTGAAAGAGATGGGAATACCAGACCACCTGACCTGCCTCTTGAGAAACCTGTATGCAGGTCAGGAAGCAACAGTCAGAACTGCACATGGAACAACCGACTGGCTCCAAATAGGAAAAGGAGTGCGTCAAGGCTGTATATTGTCACCTTGCTTATTTAACTTATATGCAGAGTACATCATGAGGAACGCTGGGCTGGAAGAAGCACAAGCTGGAATCAAGATTGCTGGGAAAAATATCAATAATCTCAGATATGCAGATGACACTACCCTTATGGCAGAAAGTGAAGAGGAACTCAAAAGCCTCTTGATGAAAGTGAAAGAGGAGAGTGAAAAGGTTGGCTTGAAGCTCAACATTCAGAAAACAAAGATCATGGCATCTGGTCCCATCACTTCATGGGAAATAGATGGAAAAACAGTGGAAACAGTGTCAGACTTTATTTTTTGGGGCTCCAAAATCACTGCAGATGCTGATTGCAGCCAGGAAATTAAAAGACGCTTACTCCTTGGAAGGAAAGTTATGACCAACCTTGATAATATATTAAAAAGCAGAGACATTACTTTGCCAACCAAGGTCCGTCTAGTCAAGGCTATGGTTTTTCCCGTGGTCATGTATGGATGTGAGAGTTGGACTGTGAAGAAAGCTGATCGCCGAAGAATTGATGCTTTAGAACTGTGGTGTTGGAGAAGACTCTTGAGAGTCCCTTGTACCGCAAGGAGATCCAACCAGTCCATTCTAAGGGAGATCAATCCTGGGTGTTCATTGGAAGGACTGATGCTAAAGCTGAAACTCCAATACTTTGGCCACCTCATGCGACGAGTTGACTCACTGGAAAAGACTCTGATGCTGGGAAAGGTTGGGGGCGGGAGGAGAAGGGGACAACCGAGAATGAGATGGCTGGATGGCATCACTGACTCTGTGGACATGAGTTTGGGTGAACTCCGGGAGTTGGTGATGGACAGGGAGGCCTGGTGTGCTGTGGTTCATGGGGTCGCGGAGAGTCGGACACGACTGAGCGACTGAACTGAACTGAACCAATAATAAGGTATTACTCTCATACCAAAACCAAAGACATCACCAGAAAATAAAAGACAAATAGTTCTTATGAATATACATGCAAAAGTCCTAAACAAGATAATAACAAATGGAATCGGGTAACATATAAAAAATGATTATACACTATGACCAAGTGGGATTAATTTCAAAAATGCAAGGTTGATTTATATCTGAAAATCAATTAATATAAAACACCATTTTGATACGAAAAGGGACAAAATCCACATGATCATCTCAATAGATGCAGAAAAAGCATCTGAAAAATTCAACACTCCTTCATAGTAAGAACACTTGACAAACTAGAAGGGAATAACCTCAACCTGAAAAACAGTATCTATGAAATTGCCACTGCAGTATACACAGAATGTGAGTTGTTTCACAACTTCACCAACACGTGGTATGGCCAGTCTTTTTAATCTTTACTTTCTACTTTTATTTTTATTTTTGGCTGCATTTAGAGGCTTACACGGAGAAGGCAATGGCACCCCACTCCAGTACTCTTGCCTGGAAAATCCCATGGATGGAGGAGCCTGTTGGGCTGCAATCCATGGGGTCTCCAAGAGCCAGACATGACTGAGCGACTTCACTTTCACTTTTCACTTTCATGCATTGGAGAAGGAAATGGCAACCCACTCCAGTACTCTTGCCTGGAAAATCCCAGGGACGGAGGAGCCTGGTGGGCTGCCGTCTATGGGGTTGCACAGAGTCGGACACGACTGAAGTGACTTAGCAGCAGCAGCAGAGACTTGCAGAGTCTAAGTTCCCTGACCAGGGACTGAACCTGACCCAGCAGTGAAAGCACACAGTCCTAACAACCAGGGAATTCCTTGCTTTTTTTTTTTTAACTTATTGAAACATTTAAATTTTCCCATAATATATATTTTTTAATTTTAGTGTTAGCATTTCACTCAGTGAAACCTCAGGAATAAAGCAGCATTGGCTTAAACTCTGTTCAAGAGAAGGGACTGCTAGCAGTGCCTTCCACGTGTGTGTGCAGGGCCTGCTTGCAAATGAAAGATGACAAGTGTATATATAGAGTAAGTATGAGTCAGTGTAGTTCACTAAAGAAAAGAGTGTGGGTTTCAACAAAGTGAGTAGGTGATACAAATGTCACCAGCAAAACAGAATGATAACACCACCAATACATACATTCTATTTGTGTTACAAAAATCTCTCAGTGTACTGCTGACCCTGAAACAATGAGGGGATCAGGGCCGAGGACCTTTCATGCAGTGAAAAATCCACATATAACTTATTGTCCATACAATGAGTTCTTCTATACCCCAGGTTCCGCATTTCCAGACGGAACCAACTGCAGATCGTGTAGTATCACAAAAATAAGTATGTATGTATCTTTTCTATTTCCGAGCCACAAGGCTTTCTGGATCTTAGTTCCCCCCACCAGGGGTCAACTGGGCCCCCAATTCCTACCCCAGCAGTGAAAGTACAGAAGTTCCCACAGTTGTTGCTGTTTAGTCGCTAAGTTTTATCTGACTTTTTTGTGACCCGGTAGATTGCTGATTGCAGCCATGAAATTAAAAGACGCTTACTCCTTGGAAGGAAAGTTATGACCAACCTAGATAGTATATTAAAAAGCAGAGACATTACTTTGCCAACCAAGATCCGCCTAGTCAAGGCTATGCTTTTTCCCGTGGTCATGTATGGATGTGAGAGTTGGACTGTGAAGAAAGCTGATTGCCGAAGAATTGGTGCTTTTGAACTGTGGTGCTGGAGAAGACTCTCGAGAGTCCCTTGGACTGCAAGGAGATCCAACCAGTCCATTCTAAAGGAGATTAGTCCTGTATGTTCATTGGAAGGACTGATGCTGAAGCTGAAACTCCAATACTTTGGCCACCTCATGCGACGAGTTGACTCACTGGACGAGTCTGATGCTGGGAGGGATTGGGGGCCGGAGGAGAAGGGGACGACGGAGAATGAGATGGCTGGATGGCATCACCGACTCGATGGACATGAGTTTGAGTGAACTCTGGGAGTTGGTGATGGACTGGGAGGCCTGGCATGCTGTGATTCATGGGGCTGCAAAGAGTCGGACATGTCTGAGTGACTGAACTGAACTGAGACTGTAGCCCACCAGGTTCCTCTGTCCATGGGACTTCCCAAGCAAGAATACTGGCGTGTGCTGCTGTCATTTCCTTCTCGGGGATCATTTAGACCCAGGATCTTCCTCAACCCGAGTCTCTTGCGTCTCCTGCATTGGCAGGCAGATTCTTTACCACTGTATTTACTATTAAAAAATTACAGGTGTAAGGGAATCCACACAGTTCAAATCCATATTGTTCTAGTCAGCTGTAGTACAAATTTTTCTTCTAAGTTAATTTCACCTGCTTTCAAGGATCCTGCCTAGTACATTTTCTCAAGAAGCACCTCCTTCCTAATCAATACTATTTTCAAAAATGGACTGTTTTAATAACTATACCACATACTATACTCTTTCAGTTTCACCATGCAGTGAGGAAAACAAATCTTCCTTTAAATGTATGAGTTCAACTTTCATTAGCAAGTGCAGTTTTATGAAAACCGTTATACTGAAAAATTAAGGAAATGCACTAATCATATTTCCATCACAGAGGGACCTTCACGTGACAAAAATGTATCATGTGCCTACCACACTCTTATGCATACAGCAGTGAACAAATAGGCAAAGTCTCTAAATCCCTGGGCTTTCTGGGTATCTAAATACATACCCCTCCCCTGTCTACAAATAAACAATCGAGGTCCAGAAAAGTTAAATGATTTTTGCCCACGACCGCACACTTCATCAGTGGTAAGACTGATTCTTAGTAAACCAAGAATCCAGTTCTCTGTACTCTCAGGGCAAGGTGGATTTACATCATAACTGGTTTCATTTTGTACTACAACCACAGGTCCAAATAATGACAAAAGCACAATGAGTCCCAAGATCCCTAAGTGAATAATAATTTCATTATCATCACACCGAAAAATGAAGCCTTATATTTAAAGGGCACTCATTCTTGAAGAAAGTGGCTAACATTCTAATGGATCATTAGAGTGCCCGGGTTTACTAGGGCAATAGATAGTCTGGAATATTCATTGTTCTTGTACTATTTTTAAACGGTGGCGATTCTTTTTAAAATAAACGGGGAAATGCATGCAAAATTAAACATTCGCAAATAAATAAAAGCTTCCCAGACTCCAGGGAGGCTTGCCGGGCGAGCGCACGGTCACGATCAGTCACATCAGCGCGTTCCTGAGCGTCAGCTCCTCCCCTCCCGCCCACGCTCCCGCCTCGCCCACTCTGGCGGCGCGGGAGTATAGAGAATGGTGCCGGCGACTCCCGCTCAATTTCAATTCTCCCACGCCCGCAGCAGCCCAGCGCGCCAGGGTTTCCACCTGCGCGCGAGTCGGCACCTCTGTCCCGCCGTCTGCCGGCACTTCACCTTCGTCCCGGGCACGCCCGGGGCGGAGCCGCCCTCAGCCCCGGAGCGCTGCGCGAGCAGGGAAGCCCCAGGCGCGTTCCCGAGACCCCAGGCCCGGGGCGGGGCGTCGAAAACGGGGCGGTGCCTCGACTCCCGGGGTCACAGGCACCTAGGCAGCCACACCCTCCAGCTGCGCAGTGACAGCTCCCGCGGCTGAGGCGGGCCGCGCCGACAGGTGCGGTCGCCCGTGCCTCCCCGCCCCTGTCCCAGCTCAGGTCCTGGCCCGCTGCGCCTCGGCCCCCGCCCGGCCGCCCGCCTCCCCGCGCACCACCTGTCGGGCTGCTTCGCGCGCGGCCGACGGCGGAAGACCCGCCCGCTTCCTGAAGAGCGGCCCGGAGGGGGCAGCCAGAGATCCCGAGAGGATAAGAGCTTTACCGGAGGGTGGGCCCCACGCAGGCGGTGTCTGTGCTCTGGATCTCCTGCAAGATCCGCTCGTGCTCTGGGACGGTGCCCGGACCTTCGCCGCTCTCCGCCATCTTGGCTGGAAACTGAGGAGCCGGCGAGGCGCGGCGCCGCGCGGACCGCGGGGGCGAGCAACCTGTGGCGCGAGCGCGAGGAGGCGGGGGAAGGGGCGGGGCGGGCGGCGCGGGGGCGCGGGGAAGGCCGCCCACGGGCGCGCGACCGGGTCTCTGTCCCCACACCTGGGGAGGCCCAGGTGCTGCCGGGCGGTGTGCGGACTGGAAACGGATCACCTCCAACTCTCGCCCGGCACTGGCCCCTAGTTGCTGTCTAGTAATTGACCCTGCTTTAAAAGCATAGATCCCTGTAGTCTGTGTGCAGACCCTGTGCTAGCACTTGGGATTTTTTTCGTAATGAGGAAGGTCGACAACAAAGGCTAAGGGAATGTTGAACGAGGAGGCATGGGTGGTGGAGAGTCAGAGAAAGGAAAACTCAAGAAGAGCAAAATGGTGTGTGGGAGTAAGATTTGTTTTAGGAATGAACCAAGAAGAACCCAGCTGGCGAACGGGGACCACCGCTCTGAGTGGATTCCTGTTCCCGCCCGCGGGAAGTTCACAGAGGCCAGTCTACTTGGAAATAAATGATAAGCGCCAGAAAAAGTAAGTGACGTAAAACGAAGACATTTTATGGCAAAGATACAAGAAAGACCCAGTGCAGTGTGTGATTTCATGCCAAAGTCCTTGAACCCAAGTGCCCCCAAGTTGCTGTGGCTGGGATGAGGTGGGGAAACCCTTGAGAGAAGTGGGCTTCAGAGAGATGGGAACGACAGGCAGGTGTTTGGAAGAGTCTTGTTTACGGGATTGCTGAGTAAACCAGTTTGTCATGATCAAATCAGCGAGTGAGGAAGATTAATCAGAAAGAGTACATAACCTAGCCCTGAGGGACAACTATTTTCTGGTCTCCATTAATCCAAGACTCAGCATGTCCCTTTGAGTCAACCAAGCTCTTACTCTTGAGAGTCCCTTGGACTGCAAGGAGATCCAACCAGTCCATTCTAAAGGAGATCAGTCCTGGGTGTTCATTGGAAGGACTGATGCTGAAGCTGAAACTCCAATACTTTGGCCACCTCATGCGACGAGTTGACTCACTGGACGAGTCTGATGCTGGGAGGGATTGGGGGCCAGAGGAGAAGGGGACGACGGAGAATGAGATGGCTGGATGGCATCACCGACTCGATGGACATGAGTTTGAGTGAACTCCAGGAGTTGGTGATGGACAGGGAGGCCTGGCGTGCTGTGATTCATGGGGTCGCAAAGAGTCGGACACGACTGAGCGACTGAACTGAACTGAACTCACTCCAGTGAGCTTTTTCTAGAAGCTCTGACTACTTCCATCCTCCTCCCACGAAAATCCCTCCTAACAGTTAAAAGCATGACTTCGGAAGACAGATGTGCTCAATTTAATCCCCTAGTCTTTCACTCTACAGCTGGGTGACATTGTGTCAGAACCTAGTCCCTTTATAGTTGAGTTTCCCCATCTGAAAATGACCTTGGTAGTGTCTACCTCATTTTGCTGTCTCATGTGTTAGCTTTCTATGACTGCTGTAACAAATTATCACAAACTTAGCTTAAAACAATTCAAATTTATTATGGTTCTGTAGGCTAGAAGTCCAATACGGGTCTCACTGGGCTAAAAATAAGGTATCAGCACAACAGTGTTCTTTCCAGAGGCACTAGGGGAGAATTTATTTGCTTATGTATTTCAGCTTCCAGAGGCCACCCACATTCTTTGGCTTATGGCCCCCTTCCTCAGTCTTTCAAGTCAGAAATTTTGCATCTCTCTGACCATTTTTCTATAGTCATATTTCCCTCTGACTCTGACCTAGGCTAGAAAAGATTTTCTGCTTTCAAGGACCCATGGCATTAGGTTTGACACAAATATAATTCTGGAGAATCTTCTATCTCAAGGTCTTAACATTAGTCATACCTGCAATATCCCTTTCGTCGTGTAAGGTAATATATTTATAGATTCCAAGGATTAGATTGTGGACATTTAGGGGGAATCATTATTCTGCCTACCTCTTAGTAAGGTCCCAGTAAACTTTACTAACATATAAAAATGTCCTCTTCCTATTAATCTGAAACTTCTGTCCACCTTGGAAATTTCAACTCAAATTTAATCTCCTTCATAAAGATTTCCCTAAGGAATCAGGTGGCTCAGGGGAAAGAATCCACCTGTCAATACAGGAGATGCAGGTCCGATCCCTGGGTCAGGAAGATCCCCTGGAAACTGAAATGGCTACCCACTCCAGTGTTCTTGCCTAGAGAATTCCATGGACAGAGGAGCCTGGCGGGCTATAGCCCATGGGGTCACAAAGAGCCAGATACAACTTAGCTACTAAGCAACAGCAACAAGAAGGAGTCACGAAACCTTCTCTACAGACTTCGTTTAAGTTAGTCCATTTACCCACTCTACAAACAACTGTTTTAATAGTGAGCACTTGCTTTGATTAGTTCTTTCTTATAATTTGAATTTTGTTTGTTGTTGTACAGTTGACACTCACAGGACAGAAACACATGGCTGACTTCAGTGCGGGCTAGCTTGAAAGACCAAGAAAGCTCTGCTACATCCACATGCTTATTCTACCAAAAACCCCTATCACAAGCCTGTTTCCACTGGTTTTTTTTTTTTTTTTTTGACCATACTGGGCGGCATGTAGGATCTTAGTTCCCTAATCAGAGATCTAACCGACACCCCCGGCAGAGTCTCTTAACCACTGGACCGCCAGGGAAGTCCCTGTTTCCACAGTCTTGATAGTACAAGAGAACCCAGATCTTCCCTGGGAAATCTCACTTCCTCAAGCTGTGAAAATATACAGGAAAAAAAAAAAAATCTCTTCCCAAGTCCACCAGCACTTTCATATCATGTTAAGGTCCTTAAGTTCAGAGATGCCCCCCTTTTGTTTTAGCTTTCCAATTTCTTATAGTTCCTCCCAGAGTTCTGCACGTGACGGAGAGAAAGCTGGAGGGGTCTTAAAACCAGACAATGCTGAAGTTCTGAAGCCACTGAAAAGAGTTCAGGATGACTTAGAAAGGGGTTCCAAACAGATCTGAGCATAAGGCCAGAGTTTAATTAATCCATTATTGGTAACAATTAGAACAATATCAAATTGTAAAAAGTTCGTTTCTTCAAACTTGATCTTTATATAGTTGACATTAAATATCACATCTTATAATGTGGTGTATTCAGTTGCCTTGATAGAAATCTGCAACACAAACAGAAAAGGTTACCTCAAATTCCCTGATGTTCACCATCAGAGTTTCACTGCAAGAAATGATACTTATGGGCTTTTGTTAGAGGGTATATAGTTTATATATATATAAACTTCATCCATTCCTCTGGTTATTTAAAATTTTACTCTTGGGTCAAGTCAAATACCTGTACCCAGGCCCCAGCATTTTGGCCCTTCCCCCAGTTGCTTTTTATTGATTAGTAAGAAAAAAGAAACAAATTTTTTTCTTGGTAGACTGAGTCCTCAATTTCTGAGGTACCACCACCTGCTGTTAGCACATCTGAGATTCAGGTTCAGTTCTTGAGAAGGAAAAATAAACCTTTTGAAAACTGAACCTGAAACCAAAACATAAGATCTGAAGACAGATTTTATGGTGTCCTACAAAGAGAACAGAGAGTCAGTTCTCTCTGCAGGAAAAGGCAGGCTATCTTAGCTCAGATGATGAACAGGACCAGAATTCATTGTTCTAAAGAGTAAAGCAAGGTGAGGAGAGTAGGACATATGACAGAAGCAAGCTTCTTATTCGGCAATCAGTTTCTAATGGGGCGTTTTTTTTCAGTGTTCATTATCCAGACCTTTCCCTCTTCTCTTCTCCAGCCCTGATGCAATCTATCCAAACCCATCTCTAAATGCCCCTGCCCTGGGAAGCCAACCCTACTTACATACGCCTCACTCCTGACCTGTTTCAACACCTGCCCATAGGGATTACCTCAGCACTAAGTCGCGGTCTCTTCCCCTTAATTCAAGTTAAGATGGAAGGAAGTCCATTTACCACATCTTCTAAAACAGCTCTAGCTGGTTCCCTTTGTGACTTCTGGTAGATCCGTTAGTACTTGAAGTTTTTTGGTAAGAATTTAATGTCCTAAATAGCTCACTATGTAAATTTTAATTATAGACATAGATATAACATGCACATTAATGTGAAAAAAGGCCTAAAGTCCTACCTATCTGGGGACTTCTCTGGTGATCCAGTCAATGGATAAGAATCTGCCTTCCAATGCAGAGGGTGTGAGTTTGATCCCTGGTTGGGGAACTAAGATTCCACATGCCACAGAGCAACTAAGTCTGCACATGGCAACTATTGAGCCCTGACATCACAACTGGAGAGTCCATGCAACGAAAGACCCTGCATGATACCACAAAGAGCCTACACACCACAACTAAGACCTGATGCAACCAAATAAATATTTTTAAAAATAAAATGCTACATTTCTAAAAGTCTCCAAAATAAAGAATTTCAGCTGTAAACCAGAATAATCTTAATAGCTATTTACTGAGCACTATTTTCTAAGCCTTTTATATTATCTAATTTAACCCTTACTAATTTAATTCCTAATTTTATTGGTAATTAAGTTAGTACTAATTTTACTAAAATCTAATTTCAGCCTTTGGGGTACTCTTGCTATTTCCAAGTTAATTTGGAGAAACTGAGACTTAGAGAGATTAAGTCACTTGTCCAAGGCCACACAGCTAGTGAGTTGGAGAAGATGGAGCTAGTAAGCTGTTCTTGCTTTTCCTGTTAATAAAAAAGTCAGATAAGAAGACTCTTCTGATATTGTTTTACCCAAGGAATAAATGACTGTCAGTCTGGTCTGAGGAGGCTGGGGATAATAGGACACACTGGAAGATTGCAAATGTTTGGTGAGTTATTTGGGGAGCAGTGGATATTGATTTCCAGAATTCCACCCAAAATTTCTCTTCAGGACTCCTGGAAGGGAAAAGATACCAGGAAGACCAACAGAGCAGGAGACGTACTCTGTGTCCAGTAGGAAACTAATCAGCAAAGTAAGGATTTAATCTGTAAATAAAATCTTAGTCACTAAGAACTTATACTTTGAGCGACTTGTCTACAGACTAATAACCAACCTTGGGAAAGCCCCTCCCTCAGAAGGAGGCTGTAGAATGTTGCTGCCCTGGTCTGGGATTTAAATGGGTTCAAATTCCAGTTCATATCTTACAAAATGTGGGACCCTCTGTAAAAGGACTTAACTTGTCTATGCTTCAGTTTCTTCAAGTGTGAATTGGGAGCAATAAAAATCCCTAACTTATCAAGTGGTGTGGAGATTAAAAAAGATGTGCTCGCGTGTGCTTAGTCGCTCAGTTGCATCTAATTCCTTGTGACCCCATGGAGTATAGCCTGCCAGGCTTCTCTGTCCATGGGATTCTCCAGGCAAGAATATTGGAGTAGGTTGCCATTTCCTCCTCCAGGGAAGTTTTGCAACCTAGAGATCAAACCCACATTTCCTGAGTCTCCTGCATTGGCAGGCAGATTCTTTACCATTGCATAATATAATGTATCCTTTACCATCTATTATATTAAAGAAGATAATATATGTATAATGTTTAGTCCAGAGCTCATTCAACATGGAGCATTGGAGGTGAGGATTATCTGATATTTGTTATTCAACCAAAATGCCCAGAATTTAGCTTCCTCTTTGATAAAATAAAAAAAAGACACAATAATGTTCCTTTTTCTTTAATCATTAACAAAATAGCCTAATTTTGTATCAGAGTTCTCTGAACCTGAACCTCATTTTTTCTCTGAATGCTTGATTGGTGGAAACTGTCTGAAAGTTATTCTTATTGTGGAGAGGGAACCAGGACCTTGTCTTTAGGTTAGACTCTTAGTTCTGGATCCCTTTAGTGAGCCCTCCGGATCTTGCTTCTAAGTCAAGTGCCTCTTGGTTGTCCTTGGAGACGATGCTCATCTTTTGAGACACACATTGTGGCAGCAAACAAATCGTTGAGTCTGTCTTCATTTCCAGGCACAGGGACAATGTCTGTATTGTTCACTACCAGCCCAGTTACTGTTTGTTAAATGAATAATCCACATACAAATAATACTTCTCATGCTAAGTTTATTGTAAAAGCATGTTTCATGAGGTAGGGTATATCTCCACAGAGAGTCCCTTCCTCATTCCTAGGAACCCTATATCAGACTTCCTGATCTTTAACTTCTTGAGAACTTGCTATTATCATTGAGATGTTTCTTAAAGAGTTTAAGAGCCTTTGCTACATAACTACCGAACTTTATCAAGCAGAACACAGGGCAGTCTTTATTGGCTCTAATCAATTAAGCCTTCCCTTTTAGCCACTCTGGAGAATGCCTTGACAGCTGTGTTCCTCCAGCTTCTACCTTGGTACAGTGACCCCAAGTGGCCACAGTCTGTAACTGCAAGAGAATGTGAACAAAGCCCTGCCAGGTCTGGGAGGATTCCTTCCTGCTGCAAAACTTGTCCAGGAATCTGTTCCATATCCCACAGGGGAGAACAATAGAAGGAAACCTGAAATTGAAGCCAAATAAAATCAGTTTTTCTTAAAAATGGGCTGGTCCTCAAAGAAGTTCAAAAGTAATTAGCCCCAGGTTCTCTTCATTCAACAGCTGCTTTTATTCAAAGCTTGCTGTGTGCCAGGTTCTGTGCTAAGCTTTCAGACAGAGCTGGCTCATTCGAGGGGCTGAAGAAGTTGCTCTTGGGTTAATACTCTGCCATCACCATCCTTTGGACAAGGGGACTCCATCTTCATTTCGCATTGGTCCTGTAAATTATGTTACTAGTCCTGCCCTCAACGATGTCCAGAAAGCACCATTAACTTGCTCATCCCAAAGCTAAACATTTTAAAGTCCACTGAGCAATTAAAGAGCAGTAGTGTTTCCTCTGAATTCTACTCTCTCTCTCCTCTCTCCCTAACAAGCCCCAGCACTGGCTTATAATACCAACTATTTTCTCTTCTCTTTCCTCCTCATTGTTGTGTGTGCGTTTTTTTATTATTATTATTCCTCATCCTGTTCAGTGCAACGTCTCCATTGCTCACTCTTAACTCACTTAGCTCTCCTTCATTGCCTGCTGCCCTTTCTGCTTCTCCTTTCACTTGTCCTATTTTTTTCTCCTCTCAGCAAAAAGGATTTAGAAATGTAACTAATGTAATGAAATGATAATAACAGCTGATATTTACTCCCTGGTCACTTTTGTAAAATAGCATCCCTGGACCTCCCTGTCCTTCACCCTGACTTGTTATTCTTCATAGAATTTATTACTGGTTTTTAATTTATTTTTAGCTCTCTTCACTAAAATGTCAGCTCCCTGGGAGCAGGGAATTCCCTGATATAGCAGGGAATTTGCTGTATCAACAAGACTACTGACCATCCTTGACCACTGTCTGCCACACTGGAGATGCTCCATAAATATTTATTTACTGATGAAGCACTGAGCATCGTATGAGTATTGTATGGCTCATGTATGAGCCACTACATTAAATACACTGAATGCCTAATTTGTGTAAGCCTTCTAATAGTTCTATCTATAAGTATAGAGGCAAAATTTGAACTGGCTCCAGAGCCCATTAATTTAACTGTAAATAAATGAAATTGTCTCCCTGCTTGGAATACTTTGTTCTCAAAATAAAAAAAAAAAAAAATTAACTTCTCTCTAGTGTTTCCCTGAAGATCAAGCAGCTATCAGAATCATTTAAGTATTCAGTGAAAATTTGGCAACTACACAGCCTACCATCATCAGGAACCCCAGGCTTTCCTGAGGTGCTGCAGACATAGCAGGCCTCAGGCATAATTAGGCCCTCAGTTATTCCTAAACAGTTTCTTTGGATTCCATTTTATATCCACAACATTCAGCACACTATACCACTCCCATAAGACATTAGATGAGGTCATAATATTATATTAGTATCAAATATAAGCCTTAGTAAATAGGATTTTGAAAAAGGGATACCTCTCTCCCTTGAATATTTGCAACCAAAATAAAATTTACATTATTCAGTATTTCCCATCTGCTCAGAATTTCAAAATGTCATGAATGCTCATTTACTTCAACACTCTAAAGTATATATTACATTATGCTGAAATGTATATCCCAGTGTAAATTAAATATAATAATAATAATTGCTAACATTTATCAAGCTTTTACAATGTGCTAGGCTGGTATTGTACTAAGCACTTCATATACATTAGTCATTTGATATAGGTTTTATTATAATCCCCATTTTGTAGTTTTAGAAACTAAAGCCAAAATCAAACAACTACTAAATGTTATACCTTTGATCTTAATGTATTTAATAAGATAAGATTGAATAGAAATCTTACATTTCTGAAGATATAAACAGCAAGAGCATCCTAGAATTCTACAGCTGGATATATTCTACAGTTATAGTTTTTAGTATGCATCCTAAGATTTTACTGTGTTTACAAAATAAAAGTTTAGGTTGTTGGTGTTTTGTTGTTGTTGTTGCTTTAATGTTTCCTTTCCTGAAAGCATGTTATCTTCATTCTTAAAAACATTAAAGTCAAAGAAACTACAATATCCTGTTTGCTCTTAAACTGGTAAAACTCAGCTTTTGGAAAAGAGCCCAAGAGAGTCTGCAAGTACAAGTGTAAAACAATTATGTTATCATAAAACAATTGCAAAAATTTCTTCTGGTACGTCATCATGTACAATTCCCTTTTCCTCCTATTTTTCCCAGCCCTCAGCAGGGCTTTCTTTGGATACCTCCTCTTATTTCTACCTCCCATTAACACTGCACTTCTCTTCAATCTCTTTATCTCAGTCTCAGCTCTCGCAAAAAATTTCTGAACTCAAATCGGTTCAGACATGTTACAATTTCAGGACATGTTCTAGGAGGCTAACAACAGACCTGCAGGACCCCATGAGGCTTCATGAGCCCAGGCTATATCCAGGTATGAGAGGGTAGCCATGGGGGGCAGGTCCAATGAGGGAGGCTTGGCAGCTGGAAGTTCTAGCATAAATATGTTAGGGTCCTGCTACTGTGCTGTCCTATGACTGTAGCCACCAGCACTGTTTTACCAGAACCACCCTCAACGTGAGGATTCACATAACCACTACCAATGTGCTGGAATTGATATACTAGTTGAAACTATTAACTGTGTTGTTCAAGGCAGCTGGTAGTACTGGATAAGGCCCAACAAAGCACTAGTCTTGTAGATTCTTAAAGCATGGCTCCAGACAGCCATTAAGCCTACTAGGGACAGACACTCCCCCTAGGGGGAGCAGCTGGAAAGGAACTGGGCATGTCTAGGCCAGATGGAGGAACTGGAGTAAAAATCATAAAACCAAATGAGAAAATCTAGTGGAAATTACCATATAGTGGTAACATGACAAAAAACAGTGATGCCCAGGGCAAAAAGGATTAGGACAGCAAAACTAATTTCAGACCCCACCTGCTCATGAGTTTCAGCCTACCAACAATCTGTCAGCCAGGAGATTTTGAATGCCCAAAGCAAAGCTAGCACAACCTGGGTACTAGCAGTAGATCTTTCTTTACATTTCTCTCTTTTCTTTGAAATTCAATCACTGTCTGCATGTCTAACATCAAATTCCACTTCTCCACCAATTCAATTGTTAGAGCTGCCTGATATGTCTTTATTGGGTATTTCATTGGCAATACAAATAAACCATGGAAAAATATAATGGCTCAGTTCCCCCTAAAACTATCTCTCCTTTAAACTTAAGACTTCAGGCAGTGGTCTCATTTCACACATAGATGAAAACAAACCCAGGCTCTCAGGATCATCTGATCCTTTTCCACTTTTCCACCAAAACAGAAAGAAGACCAAAGGAGCTGACCCAAGAGCCCAATGGGGAAGTCAGGCAGGAGACAGGATGGGCCACCTGGGAGAAGCCTGCTCTTGGAGCAGCCTTGTATGAAATCAGGAGGTAGGGGGAAGGAAGCCTGGGCAGGTGGAAGAGATGATGGCCACTGATAATGCTGGATGACTTGAGTCCCAACCTCAGCAACTCGCTCACGACTCCTCAGTGGAGGAGACCCATTCTCTCAGATGATGGTGAGGCTGAGAGTGACAGGAAGGGCTCTGGAGCCAGTTTTAAATGACACTAGTAGAACTCGTCTATGGGTTTTGAGTCCCTGAGCTCTCTGAGCTCCCCCTGTTAGAGAAACAAAGCCCTGATCTAACCCTGATCTGAACACTGACCTCAGAAACAAGGTGGGCAGGGAGACGAAGCTAACTGACAGTTTGGGATTTTAAAACAGAAAATGTCTGTGGAAAAATGCCTTTCTTTTGTGACACGGAAGAACAGCTAGGAGAGCTCTTGGGTATTTTCTCTCCCTCAGTTTCTCCCCTGTGTTCCCAGCCCCATCCTCTCAACGTCCTAACATTCCCTTCACTGTCACTTCACAGGCCTCACAGTAGATCCTGTGCAGCCCTCCTGATCAGTCTCCCTCCAGTCAAACTCCTTTTCCAACCTTTCTGCCTTTAGAGCTTGTAACTATTCAAATCTATTCAAATACTTCTGCCTTTTGTTATTCCCTGAAATGATGACTTTCTCTCTGGACTTCCTTTTTTCCTTTGTCTTGTAAGACCATCATTATCGCAGAAGCTCATACAAATCAGTTCAACAAATATTCATCTAGCTACTATGTGTCAAGTATGGCAGGAGCTTCTGCAGAGGATACTAAGATATATAATCCGTGCCCTCAGGAATCTTTAGACTGAAAATGGTTATAGCACAAAATACATGCGAGCATGCACACACCCAAATGAGTCAGAATAAATGCCCTGGATTCTTTGGGGCTTCAAAGGATGAAACACTCACCTGTGGTTGATGGATCAGGGAGGCTTCACAGAAGAAAGAATATTTGAGCTGTGTTTTGTAAGATGGGCTGAATTTTGGCAGACAGAAGTAAGAGTACAATTTAATAAAGAAAAGGAAGGATAAGGACCAGAAGGAAGAAAATATCAGGGCATATTTTCAAACAGTAAACACTCCAGTTTGGCCAAAATGGAAGTCCTGTCTTTTATTTTCCAACCCTCATATTTGGCCACATGAGCTGATATGTTCCATAAGAGGAGTGGACCAGAATAGTTGACACTGGAATATCAACAACATACATAGGGAAGTGCTGAAAGGCAAATGCCAGCCTAGGAAGTCTTCATCTCATCAATGATTACCGCAGTTGTTTAGGAAAAGTAATTTTGGTGAATATTGTCTCAATTAAAGGTTTGTTAGGGGACTTCCCTGGTGGTCCAGTGGCTCCATGCTCCCAGTGCAGGGGGCCCGGGTTCGACCTCTGGTCGGGGACTAGATCCCACATGCCGCAACTAAAGATCCTGCTTGCCACAACGGAGACTGAAGATCCCGCATGCCACAACTAAGACCCAGTATGCAGGGTGACTCAGACGGTAAAAATCCGCCTGCCGTGCAAGAGACATGGGTTTGATCCCTGGGTTGGAAAGCTCTCCTGCAGAAGAAAAGGCAACCTACTCCAGTATTCTTGCCTGGAGAATTCCATGGACAGAGAAGCCTGATGGGCCACAGTCCATGAGGTCCCATAGAGTCAGAGCTCTTTGTGAAGCTAACAGTGGGCATTCTAGGTCCACTGGTGGTGACAGGCAGCACCTGGAGAAAATATGTGTGCAGTGTCTGCTCTTGTGATGATGGGAGAGTGCTGTGACTGCCACATCTAAACTGACTCTTTCCTTTAGGAGACCTAGTACAAGACCAAGGACGTTTACCTTCAGAACAGAAGGTAGGACACATCCAAAAACCAAAACAGGAAGTCATGTCCAGTACCAGAGCAAGACGAGCTGATAGTTTCAAGGATGGATGAAGCCTGTAGATATTGGTCAGGGTTGAGAGACCAGGGGAGAGATGTAGAGAGGGTCAGGGGTTGGAGACTAAGGGTCTGAAGCAGCAATGGCAGCAGAGGCCACAGTAATTAATACATGCCCAGGCTTCCCTGGTGGCTCAGATGGTAAAGAGTCCCCCTGCAATGCAAGAGACCCGGGTTCAAACCCTGGATCAGGAACATCCCCTGGAGAAGGGAATAGCTACTTACTCCAGTATTCTTGCCTGGAGAATTCCATGGACAGAGGAGCCTGGTGGGCTACAGTCCATGGGGTCACACAGAGTCAGTCACAGCTAACACTTTCACTTTTTCAGGCTCCCTTTATTACCCTCTCGTGTCTCCCTTTAGACTTCTGACCTAGCCACCAGGCAGATGCACAAGTTTTAGAAGGTGCTGGTGCAGTATAAAGTATGTTCCACTTGGAAAAAGTTACCAAATTTCCCATTAGTGAAAAGCTTTGGTTTTTTCTGCCTGTTGAATAGGATAAAAAGTACCTGCCCTTATTCATGGATGTTCATGATGCTCAGATAAAATGAAGGTATAAGTAACAGTTATAAATGGAGTTGTAATTATTTTTCTACTGTACCTACATATTGATAATCCAAGAATCAATCAATAAATACCAATAGCTTCCAATACCCCCAACCCTACCCTAGGCCCTTTGGAAAGATTCAGGATACATTTAATGCAAAATCAAATTTAAATTCAGATTTAAACATATCTGCTTCTGGATCTTTCTGAGACTAAAAAGACAACACCAAAAAATATCCTTTCACTTAATCTACAAATATTAGTCAACAAATATTTATTGACTGTCACTATCACAGTCAGAGATTGCCATCCTGTTCCCATATAATAAGTGTCAGATACAAGCAGACAGTCAAAAAGAATTAAATTTTTTAAACTGCACATTTAACACAGAGATATATGGTCTTTCATTTTAATTCTGTCCTTGAAATATGCAAATTAATCCCCATCTTACCAAAGAAACTACTTTTTAATCTTATGTAGAAATAAAAAATACATATCAGAGAGCGCCCCATATACCCAAGAGCAGCAACAACACAAATAAGCATTCTGTGTTTTTCCCTACAACTCACATTCACATCCACTCAAATATAAATGAGTTTCAATGATATGACTAATTGTTCTCTGTATTTTTCTCTAAGCAGTATTTTAAGCAGAGAAAACAAGTGAAACCTGATGTAAATAAGATGGAATATCTATTTGGAGTTGGCATGCAGCCCTTTTTGATCACTTGAAAGTCATTTCTATTTTTTAACCTTGTGGTGATGAATCATGAAACAAATATAATACAAACAATGTGGATAATTTATTCACCATCATTTCTTTAAGGATAAAACTTTGAGATTAGGTATATATAGAATTGCAATCATTTCTCAAAAATTATTTTTTATTGTTATAGAGAAAAGTATAAAAAGACATGAATAAGACTACATTATCACCACCAAAGAAGAAACAGCAAAATATAAAGGAGCCCTACCTTAAAGTAGCTTCAATGGGCAGCTCAAAAGACTGAATCTCAGCCAGGACATTCTCATAGGCTTGATCTGGTTCTTCCAACATTACTCCTGATTTTCCAGCTGCAGACAACATATTTTTTAATGTAAGACAGTACTTTATAAGAGAAATGTAGTTGTATTATAATTATGACAGGGTCTCTCTATCCAGCCAGAGTAGCAGCAAAAACTGAGCTCACTGTCTGACTTCATGCTATCAAAATCCTTGCTTCCAAGAATGTTGCACAGCTGTTGCTGTCTTGTCTCTACTTATAACATTTTACTTATTATTAACCTTGACACAGTTCAAAAAGTTCCTGCCTGATGCCTGCTGTATTTATTTACTTGTTTCTCAAATACAGTATCTGCAAACTTTGATAGGAATTAGAACAATTACATAAAAGGTTATGAAAGACAATTGACTTGTTGGGGCACATATTTTAATGTCGTTTATGCTAAGTTGATTAAAGGTATACTTTCAGTTATTCCTGCAACTCTTCCCTTGTTGCCATGAACTCAAAAAATAACAACAAGAAAAAACAGTCATCTCAGATATGATTTTGAGGTCACTGGCAAGCACTTTGGTCCCCCATCTCTTTCATTTCTCCACACTCTTCACTGCTGGGTGAAATTCGACCATGATGAAGCCATTCCTTCTTTTTTTTTTTGTCTCCTGTTCTAATACAAATGCTCCTGGAAGTGGTTGTATTTTAATCCTTATCAATTCCTTATGCCTGACTGTGAGTAAGTTTGCTAGATCCTTTTGATGGAAAGGGCAAAAGCATGAAGATGCCAGGAGGTTGAAGAGGGCTGGTTGCTGCTGAGAGGAAGAATGCATGCTAGAAGTAGAGGCCTAAAATATCAAGGAAAAATGTGGACAACAGATAGCCCCTGCTGCTACTGCTGCTGCTGCTAAGTCGCTTCAGTCGTGTCCGAATCTGTGTGACCCCATAGACAGCAGCCCACCAGGATCCACCGTCCCTGGGATTCTCCAGGCAAGAACAGCTAGCCACTGGAGTGGGTTGCGATTTCCTTCTCCAATGCATGAAAGTGAAAAGTGAAAGTGAAGCTGCTCAGTCGTGTCCTACTCTTAGCAACCCAATGGACTGCAGCCTACCAGGCTCCTCCGTCCATGGGATTTTCCAGGCAAGAACAGCTAGCCCCGGGTAGGCCTAAAAAATTAAATAGGTACAAATTTCCCATTACAATTTGTGCCAGATCATCTTCAATTTTGAGTTTAACCTCATGATTTCTTGCCCAGTACCACAAAGTGCATATTTAAAGGAATGAACAGGTACTTCCCTAGTGGTTCAGTGGTTAAGAGTCCACGCTTCCACTGCAGGTGGCATGGGTTCACTCCCTGGTCAGGAAACCAAGATCCCGCATTCCACATGCCATGCAGCCAAAATAAATAAAGTGACGAGTAGTGACATTCTTCCATATGAGTATTTTTTTTAAGTTTTTATCAGATGTGTTAATAATACTGTGAAAAGAAATTGAAATTCTTTCTCCTCAAAATGAACTGTTCATGTAATCACAAAGCACATGTTATGAATTGCATCAGTTTTTCACTTCTCCCGACATCCATACCCTTGCCAGTGCTTCACCAAGTGCTCCTTAATGCTCCAAGACTTTGGGCTCAGCCCTGCAACTCCTGCTGGCCGATGATATATGAGCCGAAATGACAGTGAGCTCTAAGCCTAGACTTTGCAAACATGTTTCTCTTTGTCCTCTTACACCTCTGCCATCACCTGAGAAATACATGTCCTGCTGGCTTGCTGGTCCAAGGAGGAGGAGAGGTACATGAAGCAGAGCCATCCCCATGGATCCACACAACTGCAGGGAGAAGCACATTTTCCCATCCAGCTGCAGCATCTGATACAGAGCTGCTCGCCCCAGCCTGGGCCAGATCAGCCATGCCCCACATACCCACAGACACAGGAAGAATAACGAATGATGGTTCTTTGCAACCACTAGGTGATGGATTATATGAAGCAATAGCAAACCAATGCAGCATTCCTCACATCAATCCCACCAACAGGCTCAACTCTTAAACCCTAGTTTTTCTCCTTGGCAGAATGGAAGAAATGCACCAGGAATATGTCATACACCATTTCCTCCAACAGGAAGTAATCATGGCCTCCTTCAAGTCCTGACACAAAACAGTAACTTTCTGTCTGTGTTAAAATCATTTATGTGAAAGGTTTTAAATTTATACCAAATTATCAGATTATCTAAAAGCAGAATGTCTATTTGATTTGTATTTGTATTTCTCATAGCACTTAATGCATTGCCCTGTAGGCGCTCAAGAAACGCTCACTGAATGAATGAAAGATTGACAGCAAAACTACAGGCTAAGAGTTACTTCTGCCTTATGAGGGTGTATTTGGTCCAAATGATGCAAAAAGATGAGACTTCCAGATAGAATTGATCAGACTGTGAGAATACATAAATTGATGATGGGAAATCATTCTGGTAGTAAGAGAGTGCTGGTCATCACTTTACTATATTGTAGAGAACAGACACATAGGTAAGGCCGCATACTCATGAACATAGTCCCATGATGACCTACCCAGCCTTAAAAATAACACGGTTTAAAAATTGACTTTTACCCCCACATAACGCAAATTTTTATTTTTAAAATTTTCAAACTTACAGAAGAATTACAAGAAGAATATCATGAACAGTCAGATAACCTTCATCTGATTCATCCATTGTTAACATTTTGCTACATTTGCTTTCTCCTTTTCTCTGTTTACTCAAGGGGATTCGGTAATGTAGACATATGCTTTTAATACAAATAGTGATAAAATTGTGTTAATTTAAATAGAGTATTTTTAGAACAGTGTTACACTGTAAAGTAGTATAATTAACAAACCACAATAGCTTTGACTCATAGTTACTGCCCGACCCTGTTCCTACTGCATAGTGCTATTATTCTCTTCCTGTAAAGCCAACCCCACCAGGAGACTCAAAGTCTTCCATCCTGTTGGCTTGGTTGCCTCCATCCGCCCCTCAGCTCTCCCCATACCTCCTCTCCTCCCACCCGGCTCTCTTCTGCTCTTCCCACTTCGGTTAAGTGAATTTTTTCCCTGCCTCTTACTTTCTTCTAAGCCTTGTAAGACGCAGGCTACAACTTCCTGTTTCCACTGACTAAACCAGCATCTTCCTTTTATTCAAAACTTTCCTTGACTGCCATTTCCTGCCGGAAGTCAGCACAGATTGAATGAACAGAAGAGAATCTCCTCCCAAGAGAAACAGTCAGGAAAACAACCTCCTCTACCCCATAGCGCTGACAACAAATTCACCAAATAAGGAAAAGAAAAGGAGGTAACGGAAAAATTTTAAACAGCCATATTCCAAGATACCCATAAAAGAGAACGGGGAGTATGACTGGAATGTTCCCAGGCTCAGCCTTTAGCCCCACCTCCCAGCTGCAGCTCAGACTCTTTTACTCCTCTCTGGAGTCAAGGCTGACCACTGATGGGAGACAAGTACATAGCTCTAGGCCAGTGACTCTCACTGGGTGATCCCGTCCTCTCCCAGCCATAGGGTAATGCCTGGAGACATTTTTGACTGTCTCAAGCTGAAGGTGGGTTGGAATCCAGTGAGCAGAGACTAGAGTTTCTGCTAAATGCACAGTACAGTCCCTCACAACAAAGAATTATCTAGCCCCAAATGCCAGTAGTGCTGAGGTTGGGAAATCTAGCCCCAACTGGATCTTGGGGACACACCGCCAGGCTGTGCCCTGATCCTGGGACCCTTTGTAAGTACTTTTTTTCTTCTCTGTGACTGAGTCTTTGTTTTATTAATCTGCTAGGAACCTTCTAGAATTAGAAACTGACTCTTCTTTTAAAAGTAAGTTTATTATTAAAAAAAAAAAAATCTCGGTCAGTTTTTTGCATCCCTCCCTCACCAAAACTGGAATCCCAACCTCTTAACTCTGCACTGGAACCACCAATGGGAAACATTATGCTTATGGGTGTCATTGGCACAGGTGCCCCTTTTGCAATTTGCAGTCTCTTGGAAATATCTGGGGGCAGAGCCTGGGGGCAAGGCAGGGGTGGCCGAAAGGTAGAAGGTACCCGAAAGAGGTGGACTAGCCTGACAGTTCTCACCAAGAGAAATGGTTCTCAGTTCTCTTCAGAGCTGAAACCTGAGTTCCACCCTTTCACCCCTACTCCATTCTTTCCTGAAGAGGTAGTTTCCTCACCTTTATAGGTAATTCTTACACCTCTGTATGTTTTGATGGGTCCAGGAAAAAAAAGACTTGGCTACCTAGGAATAGAAGAGAATTTCCTAATATAATAAAAGGAGTCTATCTAAAAAGCAAAAAAAAACAAACAAAAAAAAAACCCAACCCTGACCAGACTTCCCTGGTGGTGCAGTGGATAAGAATCTGCCTACCAATGCAAGGGACACAGATTCCATCCCTCATCCAAGAAGATCCCACATGTGGTGGAGCAATTCAGCCCATGTGCCACAACTACTGAGCTCTAGAACCTAGGAGCCACAACTAGTGAAGCCCATGCAAAAGTAGTCCAAGCACTGAAACTAGAGAGTAGCCCCAGTTTTCAGCAGCTAGAGAAAAGCTGGAGCAGCAATGAAGACCCAGCACAGACAAAAATTAAATAAATTAAAACAAACAAGTCTCTTGGATTGCAAGGAGATCAAACCAGCCAATCCTAGAGGAAATCAACCCTGAATATCATTGCAGGGACTATGCTGAGGCTAAAGCTCCAATACTTTGACCACATGATGGGAAGAGCCAACTCATTGGGAAAGTTCCTGATGCTGGGAAAGATGGAAGGCAGGAAGAGAAGGGGATGACAGAAGATGAGATGGTTGGATAGCATCACTGACTCAACGGACATGAGTTTGAGCAAGCTCCAGGAGATGGTGAAGGACAGGGAAGCCTGGCGTGCTGCAGTCCATTGGGTTCATGACTGAGTGACTGAAAACAACAACAATACAAACAAACATCGTTAACATCTTACTTGGTAACGAAATGTTAAACACTGGACGCCTCAGTTCAGGGAAACAATCATTAGCTCTATTTGAAACTGACCTGGAAGTCCTAGTGATAAGGCAAGATAAAGAAATAAAAGATATAAAGATTGGTAAGAAAGAAGAAAAACTGACGTTTGCAGAATTCACGGTTGTATTATATAAATACAATAAATGTCTAGGAAGTTGATGTGCTAACTAGGACTTGAGAGTCTATTGGGCCACGACTGAAAGTGCTAACAGGATTTTAAAATATTAGGGAATGACATGGCCCAACATTTCAGAAAGGCAGAATGAGGATTTCTAATCCCAGTGGAGCCAGAGGTCAGGATTGAGTTAGGGATCTATAAGATGAGCAAAAGCACAAGAATATCTAGAGCAGCCTTGATGGGTAGGAACGCCTGAATGGTTACCTAGCTTTACCTTTAGCTTTTTCAGGTGACTTTATAAACTCATTCAGTTCAGTTCAGTTCAGTTCAGTCGCTCAGTCGTGTCCGACTCTCCGCGACCCCATGAATCACAGCACGCCAGGCCTCCCTGTCCATCACCAACTCCCGGAGTACACTCAAACTCACGTCCACAGAGTCGGTGATGCCATCCAGCCATCTCATTCTCCGTCGTCCCCTTCTCCTCCTGCCCCCAACCTTTCCCAGCATCAGAGTCTTTTCCAGTGAGTCAGCTCGTCTCATGAGGTGGCCAAAGTATTGGAGTTTCAGCTTTAGCATCAGTCCCTCCAATGAACATCCAGGATTGATCTCCTCTAGAATGGACTGGTTGGATCTCCTTGCAGTATAAGGGACTCTCAAGAGTCTTCTCCAACACCACAGTTCAAAAGCATTGATTCTTCGGCGATCAGCTTTCTTCACAGTCCAACTCTCACATCCATACATGACCACGGGAAAAACCATTGCCTTGACTAGACGGACCTTGGTCGGCAAAGTAATGTCTCTGCTTTTTAATATACTATCAAGGTTGGTCATAACTTTCCTTCCAAGGAGCAAGCGTCTTTTAATTTCATGGCTGCAATCAGCATCTGCAGTGATTTTGGAGCCCAAAAAAACAAAGTCTGACACTGTTTCCACTGTTTTTCCATCTATTTCCCATGAAGTGATGGGACCAGATGCCATGATCTTTGTTTTCTGAATGTTGAGCTTCAAGCCAACCTTTTCACTCTCCTCTTTCACTTTCATCAAGAGGCTTTTGAGTTCCTCTTCACTTTCTGCCATAAGGGTAGTGTCATCTGCATATCTGAGGTTATTGATATTTCTCCCAGCAATCTTGATTCCAGCTTGTGCTTCTTCCAGCCCAGCGTTCCTCATGATGTACTCTGCATATAAGTTAAATAAGCAAGGTGACTTTATAAACTCATTTGGTGTGGTGAGTGGATAGGCTAGCTTTTAGGGTTGGGGTGATGCCACAAGTTGCAGCAGCTCTTTGTATGTCATAATACCTACATAACTGACCTTTCACATCTGACTTGCTGCCTTACCATACATGTCTGACAGTGTAACTTGAAATATAGGAATACTGCGTAGGCATAAGACCTGTGCACAAGAATTTCCACTTTCTCCCCTATAAAACTCAACATGTGAGTGTCTTAACTTCACAACAGTGACTTGTATTTATCTGTTCCTCACTTCCCCTACCTGGTATCGTCTCTGCCCAGCAAAACACTTGGTTAATTTTAAAACTTCAGCACTATTATTTTCAGGAGACTCTGAGCAACATGATTTGTTATTTGAAAGTTAGTTTTTTAAGAAAAATCTACGGCATCCAAAATAGTGTTTCCAGAGAGCCATTCTATGTATTTTTTCCTATCATCTTCAAAATTCAGGATGTAAAATTTCATTACAAAAGGGATTTTGGTCCTTTAATGAATCTGTGTTTTCTCAATAAACTGTATTGCTGCTGCTCTTTAAAGGATGGTTTTTATCCTGGCTGTGCTGCACAGTTTACAGGACCTTAGTTCCCCAAGCAGGGATTGAACCGCAACCCTCAGCAATGAGAACATGGAGTCCTAATGACAGGCCCTCCAGGGAATTCCCAAGAACAAAATTTCTGAATAATTAAAAAAAAATTTTTAATCTTTTCTAAATTTCTGATATAACTCATCACGTTTTTCTGTTTATAAACTCATAGAAGAGATGGTATTTCCATGAATATTGTATCATTACTGTTATCTGAACTTCTAATCCCTGGAACATGCCCTGGTTCTGTACATTTCAGAACCTTTATACATGCTGCTTCCTTTATCTAGAACACCCTCCCTTTCTTGTATGGAACATGGAAATAATAACAGTGTCACCAACCTCATATAATCATTGTAAAGATTACAACGACCTTTTGAGCATAGACTTTTGGGCATTTATTAGGGAGAGCACTCTGGAGAGTATTTGACACATGAATATCAGTATCAGCTGTTACTGTTAGTACTCTTTCAAGGCCTTGTTCAAATGCCACCCGTGTAGAATGATTGTCTACTCTCTCCCATAAGCCTTTTGAACATATTTTTCTGTTAAACACTTATCAACCTTATTGGACTATAAGCTACACAAAAGCAAGGAATGTGCCTCATGGATCCTTATATTCCGAGCATCTAGCACGATGCAAGGTGTATGATGGTCTGGTGTGAATAGAAGACTTCAGTGGGAATGATGAATATAAACATGAGTGGCATTTACTGCTTAATTAAATTGACGTTTTTCAATTTGACAAGGAAATTCTGGATTATCTGTTGTAACTAACTGCGATTATTCCTTTTCCTTTTCTTTATGCAAATCTGGGATTTCATTAAGAAAATGGAAAGCTAAAATCTCTCCTACCACCCACTATTTTTCTGAGTTCTCAGTAAACATACTTCCAATGGTAGAAATAGCTTCCCCAAGTAAATAGTTGAACCTTATACCTCTTATGTTTGTTATGTGAGGGCGTTCTGATTGCAAAATTTTAGGGCACCCTTGTTGATCTTTTCCGGAGTAAATCTTAAACATTTTTATCCTGGCCAATAGAGAATCAACATCAGCAGTCCCATTGTCAGAGTTGAATTATGGCGCTACCTAGTGGTCAAATTTTGGCAGGGATTTCACTGAAACTGGCTCAGGCTCTTCTAGGTTTTAATTTTAGTTTTTATATGGGCAATTGTTAAATGTCATCAGAAATCACTAAATATCTTGCTCTGTTTTTCCTGGTATTTCTGAAAACTGTTCTATCTGTTCTATGTGTCATTTATCCTCCGTTCTCCTAGTTCAGACCTCTTCAGCAGAACTAAGAAGACATTCGGCAAGGTTGGTTATCAAGCTGCCGAAGTTACCCACTTTCTTCCTCAGAAAAACCTGGATCTTTACTGTCAGAATTCAGGACACAACTTTTTTGGGCTGAATGTGAGAGAAAAGGTCACCGTGTGCCCCATCTGAGTCTACGCACGTCTGGCAGGCAGCCCGTGGCAAGTACACCCTTCTTGCACACATTCTTCCAAACAATCATCTCTTTTCCCTCTTTTGAAACCAAACAATTCCCTCAAAAATACGGTTTGAGGCATAAAATAGGAAATAGTACTAAGCAAACGGAAATGTTTTGCTTTAAATACTGAAGCCATTTGTTTACATTAAGAAATAGTTTGCATTCAAAGCCCATAATTGAAAAGAAACATGAATCATCAATCACAAGGAGACTTCACAGATAAGAAATAGGTGCTGGCCTGAACAATTGTATTAAATATGAACAACACTTCTTGGGAGCTTTTGCTGAGTCATTTTTCAGGAAGTGGGCTGTCCAGAAAGATTTCTACAAGAGGAACAATTGACAATATTTTCATATTAATAACCTGCAGTGACTTTATTGTTCTCAAAACTTCTGTTAATAAGTATTTTCCTGTTCAGCCAAAAAAAAAGAATCAAAAGACAAAGCTTAATCTGATTTATTTTTATATGTTTGGAATTCTTTTCTTCTGTAAGTGATATTAAATATATTTAAATAAGAGTTATAAAACATCTTCATCCACATAATATCAGGAAATATTTTATTAAAATATTTTTTAAATATTTAAAATTTTTTATTTAAAGCATACATGCTATAGTATATCCTGGGTTCGTTCCTTAGAGTGATTCCAAACAATCATTTTGGATTCAAATTCCTTTCAAGGCAGTGGCCATGAAACGTTTGAAGACTCTGCGAGTTCTCTCAGTTACCTTCCTCAGATAAGGGACAATCACTGTGGGCTCCTGGAGGCCAACTAAAAGATTGGGCCATTCATACAAAGTCCCCTCAGAAAACTCCAGTAAGGCCAGAGAAGACAGACAGTTCAGTGAGTTCCCCGGAGACTCCCAAGTAGACATATTAGTTGGTCCTGTGCCCCAGCACTGAGACTCTCTCTCTTAGTCTGTGACAAAGGGCTGAGGTCATCTGCCCACCAAGGGGACAGTAAATTGAAAAATAAGATCATTGTATGATTATGATTTCTGTTAGGATAAAATATTATCATGCTTGTGGCCCTGACTTAACATAAATATATCTCCCACAACCTGTCCCCACTCTACCTGCCCCCACAGAAGCTCTGCTGAGAAAGTCTCCCTTCACATGTGCAGTGTAGATTTCCCTCCATACTAGGTTATACACAAAGTGGTCCAGTAGCAGAATCAAAGCAGGTTTCTGTGTAGTGTAACAGTTGCATGCCCAGACTCCAGATCTGGATTTCCTGGGTTCAAATCCTACCTCTGCTAATTATTAACTATGTGAACGTGGAAACCTTCTGTGTCTGGAGTTTCATTATATATATAATAGACAAGCCCTTATTTCATAGATTTGCTGAAAAAATTAAATTAAATAATGCAAATAAGTTCTTCAAGACAGTGTTAGGAAAGTAAAAAAATTTAAAAAGCATTGTGGAAGTGTTAGTATTATGCCATTGCTTAATAAGGAACCGTATTATAAACCATTGAGGGTCATTTGTTTTTTTAAGTCAACTGTTTTATAATTTTGCTGTAGTGAGTAGTATTGTTCTCCCATTTCCTTTATAATGGACAGGGGTAGATTTTCTCTGATGCTCAATGATCAGAGTTTTGAAAATATCAGTGACCCATAAAGATGTTAGCAGACTACAATACTCACGCCTGATAAGTCATTTCGTGTGACTTAGAGTTGTATACAATTTTTTATGACCCTATGCACTGTAGGCCACCAGGCTCCTCTGTCCATGGGATTCTCCAGGCAAGAATATTGGAGTGGGTTGCCATACCCCACTCCAGGGGATCTTCCCGACCCAGGGATCAAACCCGCATCTTACATCTCCTGCATTGGCAGACGGGTTCTTTACCAATAGCGCTACTTGGGAAGCCCGCAATACTCATATACCTAAATAAAGTTATTTCTCGTGTATCTTTATGTTCTGTTAGTTTGCTCAGTTGCTTAGTCATGCCCAACTCTTTAAGACCCTATGGACTACAGTCCAGGCTTTCCAAGTGGCGCTAGTGGTAAAGAACCCGCCTGACAATGCAGGAGACATAAGAGACGTGGGTTGGATCCTTGGGTCAGGAAGATCCCCTGGAGGAGGGCACGGCAACCCATTCCAGTATTCTTGCCTGGAGAATCCCATGGACAGAGGAGCCTGGTGGGCTGTAGTCTATAAGATTGTAAAGAGCTGGACATGACTGAAGCGACTTAACACTCACACACGAGCTGTAGCCCATCAGGCTCCTCTGTCCATGGAATTTTCCCTATCAAGAATACTGGAGTGGGTTGCCATTTCCTCCTCCAGGGGGCTTTCCTGATCCAGAGACCAAAGCTGCATCTCCTGTGTCTCCTGCACTGAAGGTGAATTTTTACTGCTGAGTCACTGGAAAAGCTCTTTGTTAATTTACTGATTATTAAAAAGAAAACTATATATTTAAGAACCTACTCTATACTAACCCCTTGAGAACTCCACAAGGAGTAGAGAAATTTCTCCTTTATTCCAACCAGACTGAGAGTAGGGGTCTGGAAGTGAGACACCTGCAGTCCACACCCAGGATGGCATGCACATCTGCTGGAGAATTCCCCTTGGGGTCTCAGTGTCAGGCTTTGAATGCAGATCCTAGGCACTCCTAGACACTCAACTAGAGCCAGACATCCTGGATTATGAAGTCAAGTGGGCTGTAGGAAGCATCACTATGAACAAAGCTAGTGGAGGTGATGGAATTCCAGCTGAGTTATTTCAAATCCTAAAAAGTGATGCTGTTAAAGTGCTGCACTCAATATGTCAGCAAATTTGGAAAACTCAGCAGTGGCCACAGGATTGGAAAAGGTCAGTTTTCATTCCATTCCAATCCCAAAGAAGGGCAATGCCAAAGAATGTTCAAACTACCATACAATTGTGCTCCTTTCACAAGGTAGCAAGGTAATGCTCAAAATCCTTCAAGCTAGGCTTCAGCAGTACATCAACCAAGAACTTCTAGATGGACAAGTTTGGATTTAGAATAGACAGCGAAACCAGAGATCAAATTGCCAACATCCGCTGGATCATAGAAAAAGCAAGGGAATTCATGAAAAACATCTACTTCTGCTTCATTGTGTGGATCACAACAAACTGTAAAAAAATTCTTAAAGAGATGGGAATGTCAGACCACCTTATCTTCCTAAGAAATCTCTATGCAGGTCAAGAAGCAACAGTTAGAGCTGGACATGGAACAATGAACTGGTTCAAAATTGGGAAAGGACTTCGTCAAGGCTGTAAATTGTCACTCTGCTTGTTTAACTTATATGCAGAGTATATCATATGAAATACCAAGCTGGATGAATCACAAGCTGGAATCAAGATTGCTGGGAGAAATATCAACAACCTCAGATATGCACATGATACCACTCTAATGGCAGAAAGCAAAGAGGAACCAAATAGTCTTTTAATAAAGGTGAAAGAAGAGAGTGAAAAAGCTGGTTTAAAACTCAACATTCAAAAAACTAAGATCATAGTATCTGATCCCATCACTTCATGGAAAATAGGGAAAAATGGAAACAGTGACAGACTTTATTTTCTTGGGCTCCAAAATGAATGCAGACAGTGAGTGCAGGCATGAAATTAAAAGATGCTTGCTCCTTGGAAGAAAAGCTATGACAAAACCTAGAAAGCATATTATAGGCAGAGCCATCACTTTGCCATATAGTCAAAGCTATGGTCTTTCCAGTAATAATGTACAGATATGAGAGTTCGACCATAAAGAAGGCTGAGTGCTAAAGAATTGATGCTTTTGAACTGTGGTGATGGAGGAGACTCTTGAGAGTACCTTGGATAACAAGGAGATCAAAACAGTCAATCATCCTAAAGGAAATCAACCCTGAATATTCATTGGAAGGACTGATGCTGAAGCTGAAGCTCCAATACTTTGGCTACCTGATGCTACTCATTGGAAAAACGCTGTTGCTAGGAAAGATTGAGGGCAGGAGGAGAAGGAGGCGATAGAGGATGAGATGGTTGGATGGCATCACTGACTCAATGGACATGAGTTTGGGCAAACTCCGGGAGATGATGAAGCACAAGGAAGCCTGGTGTGCTGCAGTCCATGGGGTCGCAAAGAGTTGGACATGACTTAGTGACTGAACAACTGTCTACCTCCAGAGTTCATAACCGCTATATGATATGGTTTCCCTAACTCATTGATGCTTCACAACCTAGGACCATCCTCTTTACCTGAATCTTAGAACCTTCCTTTCTGTGGGCAACCCCAGAGTTGATCACCTATTTGGTCTACCCTAGGCTCCTGGAGTTTATTTTTAGAGATAAAGAAATGAATCAAGATTAGAAAAAAAGAGAATTCACAGCATCAGGACAGTCCAGTGGTTAGGACTCCGAGCTTCCGCTGCTAAATATCCAGGTTCAATCCCTGGTCAGGGAACTAAGATTCTGTGAGCCACATGGCACAGTCAAAAAAAAAAAAAAAATTAGAAAAAGAACCCCAAATCCCAAGAAAGAATATCCAAAGAAAAAGGACTAGATTAAATGCAATTTTACTGTTTCCTTTTCCATTTTGACATTCCCTAATGAGTTGACTCACTGGAAAAGACTCTGATACTGGGAGGGATTGGGGGCAGGAGGAGAAGGGGACGACAGAGAATGAGATGGCTGGATGGCATCACCGACTCAATGAACATGAGTTTGAGTGAACTCCGGGAGTTGGTGATGGACAGGGAGGCCTGGCGTGCTGTGATTCATGGGGTTGCAAAGAGTCGGACACGACTGAGCGACTGAACTGAACTGAACTGAACTGAATGATCACTAAAGAAGGACTTCACTGCAAAGAAAGGGGAAAGCTGCCATTTTCTTGTAGTTTTCTTTCACATATCCCTGGCTTCTCCTTCTCAGCCTCTTTCTTAGGTTTCTTTTTGTCAATCTGTCCCTTAAATGTAGCTGTTTCCCAGGAATCTGTCATCAACTACATTTTCTTCATACACTAGACTCCAAGAGTTCATCTTCCACTTGTATGTTGACAAGTCCTAAATCTGAAATCTTCAGTTGCACATCTCTCCTAAGTTCCAAACTTCACTTCTAAAACCCTACATAACACCTCCACCAGAATAGCATGTCTCATTGGCATCTGACATTCAGCATGTCCCAAACTGAGCATAATAAACTTCCCTATCTTAGCCTGTTTGAGCTGCTATAGCAGAATACCATAGATTATGTGGCTTATACAACAAACATTTCTCCCAGTTTTAATGGCTGAGAAGTCCAAGATCAAAGCTAGCCTATCTTTGGGGTCTGGTAAGAGCTTACTTCCTGGTGCACTATGGCTGTCTTCTCTGTCTTCTCATCATGTCCTCATATGGTGGAAGGGGAGAGGGAGCCCTATGGAGTCTCTTTTGTAAGGATGCTAATCAAATTCTCGCAGGCTCCACTTTCATGATCTACTCTCTTCCCAAAACCCATCACATTGAGGATTAGGTTTCAACATATGAATTCTGACGGGACACAAACATTTAGTCTACAGCACTCTCCTCCCACTGTAAGCCAATCTCCATACATCACACCCCCATCTACTAATAACGATGATATTCTCAAAACAGATATTTTCAACCTACTCTTGCTCTTCCATCTTTGCCTATCTCTGATCCATTAGTTCTGAGCCTGGAAACCTCAGTCCCTTTGTATATACTGTTTCTTCTGTCAGGAATGCCTTTCCATCTGTCTACGTGGTGAAAAATTTTATAAATATTCTCTAAGACACAACATAAATAGCCCCCTTCTCAAAGCCATCCCAGGTCTTGGATTGTACTTCATATGGAATATAATTTGGACCGAGGAGACATAGATTTTATATCCAATATAAACTATAAATTCTTTGAAGACCATTTCTGGGCCTTATTCCCCTTGGTCCCATTCATGTTTGTAGTTCTCAGAGCACTTAGTTACAGGACCTCATACCCAGAATCCTCAACATATGTTTGCTAAAATAATCGATCAATGAATGCAGTAAAAAGGAATCATTGTGTTTTAAAGTGGTGAGTTATTTCCTCCTACACTCAATTCTTTGTCTTCAAATTTCCCATTACCTACTATCACTTTTCTGAATTGGTCACCACTCAGAAATTTTAATGTTGTAAATAGTCTACCTTGCAAAACATTTTGGTGTATATTTGGTTTATACGGCCTGACGCTATCTGGCCCCTTACAAGGACATCTATTGTAGAGTAAAAACCGAGGGAATGACTAATGTGAATTCCTTCACTTCAAACACACTATGATAAAAAGAAAAGTTTCCATTTATACCAGGTTTTGCAGGGTTGTGGTTCAGTAGGTGATCTGTATGCTTCCTTTTTACTTCCAAACACATGTGTTCCTTTGTTTCTCAGGAAGTAATCATCGTGTAGCCATGGAAATCAACGAGTGCAGAGGAAATGTTGCAGGGGAATAATGAACCCAACTAACTCAACTCCACAAAAACTGGTCACATCCTAAAATAATTAAAGTACAGCCATCCAAATGCTCTTAGAGGAAGTGTTAATCGGTGCTTGGTATTTTGACAATAACCTGTACAGTGTGTGAAAGCATTTAAAAAATGCTAGAGCATTTATAAAATGTAATATATTATCAAGATGAAGGAACAAATATCATCTGAGTGACTACTATGAACTAGGCCCTTTCACAATATTCCTTCATTTTACCATCTCAGCAGCTCTATGGAATAGTTATTCTGGATATTATTTCCATCTGTAGATTAAATAATAATAATAAAACGTAGACTCTGAGAGGTTAAACGACCTGCCCAGAGACTTGTAAGTGAGTGACAGCACTTGACGAAGCGTGCTCTTTCCACCAATCAGAATTCATCTTAGAGATGACCAATCAGAATTCACCTTAGAATGGATACTGTCCACAGTCTACGGCCTGAATCCTAAGATGGACTCAGCCCAGAGCAAACTATTTCCCAACCGATTTTGTACACTTATGAGTAATATTCAACTGTTTCTTTCTCTGCTTAACGAGGTCTGGAATTCAGGCCTCGGAGGCCTTGGAGAAGGATTGTGATTTGGAGGTTTAAGACCTTTCAATAACAGGAAAGAGCAAGACTATAAATTGTTTTCTTTTAAGGCATTCATAAGCCGACCAACATCTCAGAGGGCGGCAGAGGGTGAGATGGTTAGATAGCATCACTGACTCAAAGGACATGAGTTTGAGCAACATCCAGGAGATGGTGAAGGACAGAGAAGCCTGGCATGCTGCAGTCCATGGGGTCACAAAGAGTCAGACGTGACTTAGCGACTGAAAACAACAACCAGCACCACAGCAGTAACATTCCAACAGGATGGACAATTAATCCTGCTTTTCTTATAGTAAATTTTGTAATGTCGTAATATTTTTAAAGATCCAAAGTTTGTGTTATACAGAAATTTGTCTTGAAATGATGTTTCAGAGGAAGGCATTGAGAATGGTAACAGTATTTTATTTATTTATTGCTAACAATATTTTAATCTTTATTTAGAATCTTAAAGTAATGGAACTTATGTTAGGGAAAACTTATGGCCTCAGTCTCATAAGCCATATCTTGTATTTTATGCAAATTATATTATTAATTTAAGCCCTATACTGTATGGTATAAGTCTGTCATATTACTTAGGCTTCCTAGGTGGCTCAGTGGTTAAGAATTCACTTGCCAATGCAAGAGATGCAGAAGACTTGGGTTCAATCCCTGGGTCAGGAAGATTTCCTGGAGAAGGAAGTGGCAACCCACTCCAGTATTCTTACCTAGAAAATTCTCACTGATTTTAAGACCAAGCTATATATTTCCCTGGAGAAGGAAATGGCAACCCACTCCAGTACTCTTATCTGGAAATTTCTATGGACAGAGGAACCTGGCGGGCTATATAGTCCATGAGATCGCAAAGAATCAGACTCACTGTGCAACTTTCACTTTTCATATATAGTTCAACACAAAAAAACAAATCTCTCAGAAGTGCCAGAGGTACAAACTCGATTCCAAAGCTTTAGTCATGTCATTACTGATAGTGGTAGGAATGTGTTAGTTAAAACTTGGAGAAATTTTGCTTTATCATAAGCAGTCAATCACTGTCATCTACTGAGGACCAGTTTTGTGCTTAGTACTGTGCTAGGTTCTGTAAAAGATACAGAAGAAATATGTGGCTGCCATTTACAACAGGGTGAATTGGTAGAAATTATGTTGTTACAAGACACAGAAAAAAAGCCTACAAGTGGCCTTTGTTCTCTTGTGTAAATGAGTCCAGATAAGGACTAGGACAGTCCAGGGCTGGTGTGTGCACTTATCTGCATGAGGTTGGTAAAGACAGAACAAAAGATATTTGCTCACAGTGCCATTTTGAAGGTAGTTATGATTCCATTCGGAGAAGGCAATGGCAAGCCACTCCAATACTCTTGCCTGGAAAATCCCATGGATGGAGGAGCCTGGTAGGCTGCAGTCCGTGGGGTCGCTGAGGGTTGGACACGACTGAGCAACTTCACTTTCACTTTTCACTTTCACACATTGGAGAAGGAAATGGCAACCCACTCCAGTGTTCTTGCCTGGAGAATCCCAGGGATGGGGGAGCCTGGTGGGCTTCCGTCTGTGGGGTCACACAGAGTCGGACACAACTGAAGTGACTTAGCAACAGCAGCAGCAGCAGCATGATTCCATTAGCAAGAATGGAAAGAATGAGAATGGAGAGAGAGGAAGTACCTACATTAGCGGCAACTAGGCAGAGGGACAGTAGAGCCCAGGCAAAAAGATCAAGGTCTTCAAAATGAAAGAACAGTTGGGTTTGAATCTCAGCTTTGCTACTTACTAGATACAGTAGAAGCTGCAGGATCAACTAAAAGCTGGTTTGAACCAGCAAAGTAGTAGGGAGATGGGAGAAGTGGTCAGATTTTTAATACATCTGAAGGTAGAACGCATGGGATTTGCTAATGGATTAGAATGTGACATGTTAGATAAAAAGGGAGTCAAGGGTGGTGCCAGGATTATTTTTACTTAAGCATCTAGGAGAATGGAATTGGCACTTACTGAGAAGGAGAACACTCTGGGAGGAGCAGTTTCCTGATGGCAGCAGCAGATCAGATACTCAGATATTTATTAGACACCCTAGTGGAGATGTTAAGCTGGAAGTTGGGCATATGACCTGGAGCACAGGAAAGTATAGTACAGACTAGAGATATAAATTTAGAAGTAATCAATATATGTGAGTGCTAAAGTGCTTCAGTCATGTCTGACTCTTTGCAACCCTGTGGACTGTAGCCTGCCAGGCTCCTCTGTCCTTGGGATTTCCCAGGCAAGAATACTGGAGTGGGTTGCCATGCCATCCTCCAGGTGATCTTCCCGATCGAGGGATCAAACCTGCATCTCCTGCATTGGCAGGCCGGTTCTTCACTGCTAGCGCCACCTATATATGGGGAGTATTTAAAGCCATGAGATTAGATGAGATCATCAAGGCAATAAGTGTAGGTGGAAAACAGAAGAGATGCTAGGACAGAATCCCTGGGCACTTCAACATAGAATGATCAACACTGGAGATCAAGAGATCTCCAACATTCAGCGATCTAGGAAACAGAAAGAATCAGGCAAAGAGAACGAGAAACAATGAAGTAAATGGGAAACCAGGAGTGTAGTGTGAAACCCTGTGATGGTGATATTTATTTGAGAAGGGAATGATTGTTTAAGATGTCGCTCGTAGTTCAATTAAGATGAGCACTGAAAGTCAACCACTGCATTTGCTGTGGTTGCCTTGCAAGAATAGGCAGTTTCTTGCATTCATCAGTTTTTAAGGCTAAAAGCCACATGTGTTTGGGATCTCATTAAGACTGTTACACAAGCATCAAGGCTGCCCTTTCTTGAGTCCCACTCTTGCCTCGGGTATGGAATGGAACGATCCATCAGTACCTCTCCAGCCAGGCTCTTTAAACAAGAGCAACAAAGAACCATGGACTGTGCAAGAAATGAAAGAAAAAAAAAAAACCCCAAATCAAACTTCTCAAGAGATTCATTCTTTCCGAGTGGGATGCCAGGATCCACTTTTTCCAGCCAGTATATGACAAATGTATTCCCAAGCATCTTCATATCATTGACTAACTTCACAAAAACATTGTAGAATCAAAAGAGCATTTACACAAGTGCTGCTGAAATTCTCCTTTCTCTTTCCCTGCCAGCCACTGAAAACCCAAGGTTTCTCTTAGTATCTAAACTGATGACTCCATAGTTAGGCATCTTCAACTCCCCTTATACAAGTCTCTTGTCAGGAGTTTAGAATTTTTAAACCTTATGTTCACTGAGCAATACAGGCCTGGAAAAGAAGAAATCATTAATCAATAGCCTTTTTTTTTCAATTTCTTATTTAAAAGAATCTCCCAGGACTAATATGGGACCAGGAACAGGAGTTCTAGGTAAACGTTTTACTTGATTATAACAAAACCAGCAAGTATTGTGTTTTTCTTTCTTGAAACTTTTTTAAAGTCATTGAAAAAGTTTAATCACCAAATGCTACTCCTTTTCTCCTTTTAAGTCAAGTCCTACAATACTTAGATGCTTTTGAACTGTGGTGTTGGAGAAGACTCTTGAGAGTCCCTTATACTGCAAGGAGATCCAACCAGTCCATTCTAAAGGAGATCAATCCTGGATGTTCATTGGAGGGACTGATGCTAAAGCTGAAACTCCAATACTTTGGCCACCTCATGAGACGAGTTGACTCACTGGAAAAGACTCTGATGCTGGGAAAGGTTGGGGGCGGGAGGAGAAGGGGACGACGGAGAATGAGATGGCTGGATGGCATCACCGACTCTGTGGACATGAGTTTGAGTGTACTCCGGGAGTTGGTGATGGACAGGGAGGCCTGGCGTGCTGTGATTCATGGGGTCGCGGAGAGTCGGACACGACTGAGCGACTGAACTGAACTGAACTGAACTGAACAATACTTAGAACACTTGCCACTCTTCACAAATCCCAGATCCTATAAAAGGTTGAACTTAGATTATAAGGTAAAGATTTGCCATCAGAGAATGGAACTAAAATCAGAATGTCCCACTTCTGTGAGTTTAAGAAAAAGCCTTTAATGGTTCTTTTTAGTGTGGAGTTTGGGGTTGAGGAGTATTTAAAGCACTAAACTGTCTCTCCAGTATTTGAGGGGATTAGGTTTAGAGTTCATTGTGTTGACTGTCTTTTGAAAGATTAGATAGTTTAGTTAGGCTCCTACAGACCATGTAAATGTCTCAGTGTTTATTGACTGTCTGCAGTCATTATCAAAGACTCTGAACACAATCGACACCTTGTAAACAGAAATCCCATTATTTTTGTGGTCCTGATAAGATTTACTGAGGATTTAATTTTTTTATGATTGACTGGCCAGTTAAAGATATTAATACAGTACAGGAAACTATGATAAATGAGTATGAATTCAGTCAACAGATTTGCCCTTTTATTTTGTTTGGAAACTACAATCTCCTCTTACTTGTATATCGTAGAAATAGTTTTCTGTATATGCTGTGTTTAAAACTACTTAGGTATATTTGAATATGTTATATGTATTTTTACTACTCCTTCAGTGATCTACAAGTGGATTTATGTTTTTAGAAAGATGACCCAAATCTTCCAGTATGTAGAAGAATTCTATGGATAGTATATTAATTTAGTTTGGGAACATTATAAGGGCTTATGTGTTGGAAGGTTTGGACCTGCATTTTAAAACTCTTTAATCAGAGACTTCTCTGGTGTTACAGTGGTTAAGAATCTGCCTTGCAATTAGGGGACATGGGTTTGATTTAAGATCTCACATCCAAGAGGGCAACTAAATCAGTCTGCTGCAACTAGACAGAAGCCCGAGTGCCCCAGTGAAGATCCTGCATACCATAACTAAAACCCAAGGCAGAGAAAAATATTTTAATAAATAAATATTTTTTAAAAAATAAAATGTTTTAATCCAACTAAAATGTGAAAAGTCATGCAGTATACATGTTGCATTTGACCACAGGTAAAAATCCATGGGATCAGCATTATTTTGATCTCTGATGGGTGAGGGGAGAACTCCTGTTCAAGCTTCCCTCCCCGCCCTCCAGTAAGATGTGTGCAAGATGGGAGAGGGTAAGAGAAGTAGGGTCTTCCTGGGGACCCATATGCAAGACTTCAAAAAAAAGATGACTTCTACAACATTCAGCATTTAATGAAAGCAAGAAGGAGGCCAGCTGCAGGAAGTGTTGGAAGAGGGGTAAAAATTCAAGAAGAAAGCAGAAAGACAACTGTGATTAGACAGTTTTGGCTGGGAGCAGTGGAAAGTGTTCCCTGCCCCCCACCACCTTTGATTATCTCAGAATGAAACATAAATTACTTAACGCAGGACACAAAACCCTTATGATGAAACCCCAACACACCTTCACAGCCACAGTCCCAGCCTTTGATCCCAGCCATCATGTCCCAGCCTTTGCTTTCACTGCACCCTGCTTCCTCACCTCTTCACCCTGAACACCCAAATGTCAGCTCTTCTGCCCTGCCTTAGACTCCCGCAAACACCTCTCTCACTTGCTCCACTATATTCATGGATTTTTCTTTATTTCTTTGTGTGTCCAGCTTCCCCACATCTGTAAGCTGCGTGGGCAGGACCCACTCTTTGTTTACAACCCCAGAGTCCAGCATATATAGTATATGCTTAATACATGTGTAAGGAACGAAGAAGGAAGACGTCTATCTATGCTGCTTATACACCCGCCCCATTCTCTCTTCCAGTAGGAAGCTCACCCATCAGTCAAAAACCAACTGCTTTTTGAAGAGCCCCCTAACCAATGATCTCTCACTTCTTTAAACTCCCATAGCACCTACGTGAGAATTACGCAATTGACACTTAACAAACTTCTGTCTTCAGCTTAGTTGTGTTTTTATATATATATGCCATTTCCCCAAGCATAATCAAAGAGCTCTTTGCAAGTCTTTAACCGCCTTGCATTATCCACAGCACCTAGTGGTACCCTGCTTAGGGTCACTTCCTACCTCATGTTTGTTGAATAAGGAGGAGAGGGGAAAGGTCTGAAAAATAGCCCAGGAAGGTGATTTTGAGAGGCACAGTGAAGGAGAAGCATACACAGGACAGCCCAGGCCAAGACAGAGGTCAAGCATAAGGAGCAGCAGGCAGACTGTCCTCCAATCCTCAAGGACCTCAAAAAGGAGACAAAGTCTACCAAGTGTTTAAGAAGGAATGGGGGAGGGTAGGTATGCATTTAAGCCGTGGCACTGCAAATAGGAACAAATGTTCACTATTGATTGCTGGAGACAAACCAGGCAAGGAGAATGCTAGAACAATGAGAACTCATTGAGCACCAATTATATGCTAAGTGTGTAACATACATTTTTTTAAAACATCTTTTTTTTTTGGCCATCCCTCTAAGTTTGTGGGATCTTAGCTCCCTGACCAGAAATTGAACCCAGGCCACACCACCACAGTGAAATCGCCAAGTCCTAAAAACTGGACAGTCAGGGAATTCCCTAAAACATCTTTATTGAGATAAAGTTCACATAGCATATAACCCACCAATTTAAAGTGCACGATTTAATGGTCTTTAGTGTATCCACAGAGTTGTGCAACCAACAGCAAAATCAATTTTAGAAAATACACATCACCCCCAAAAGAAATACTGTTCCTATTAGTGGCCACTCCCCATTTCTCTTATACCATCACCCCTCACTCCCATCCCAAATCCAGCCCTTGGCAACCGCTAATCTACATTCTCTTTCTATAGATTTGTCTGTTCTGGACATTTCATGTATATGGATCATACTACATGAGGTGTTTTATGACTGACTTCTTTCACTGATCCTAATGTTTTCAAGGTTCATCCATGTTACAGAGAATATGAGAACTTCATTGTTTTTATTGGGTGGATTTATGACATTTTATTTACCTATTCATTAGTTGATGGGTAGTTCAGTTGGTTCTTAACATACATTCTTTCATTTTATTCTTCCCAATACTCCTGGGAGGTAAGTATTAATGTCCTCATTTCACAGAGGAATAAACTGAGGCTCAGAAAGGTCAACTACTCTGCCCCTTCATGTAATAATGGCACTGAGATTGAACTGAATCTGCCTGAGTCCAAAGCGTCTATGCTTAATCACCACCGAGGGCAAACATTGACAACAGAGGCAAGGAAACCATGCCAAATTCCAAAGACTCATAGAGATCATTGATGTTCCCCACCTTTCAAGCTATATATATGTGTGTGTAGGTGTGTATATATGTATCTAGCTATAAATTTTCAATGTGTTAATTGGGTGAAACAGCAGAAAGAATATGAGTTCTAGAGCTAGAAAACCTTGATTTTTGAATCCCACATACTAGCTTTGTGATTTGGGACAGATTGTTTAAATTCTCTGAGCCTCAGTTTCCTCACCTCTAAAATGGCAGTTAATTTCTACTTTGTAGGGCAGTTGTGACGATTAGATGAGCTGACAAATATAAGTGTCTGACGTGTAGTAGATAATCAAAATATGGTAGCTATTATTATCATTACTGTTTGCAGTGGTACCAAGAGCAAGTAAAATACATACCACACAATACTTACACACACACACACACACACACACACACACACTTCCTTCATAGAGAGGAATCTGAGGAGATTGAGATATTTAGTAGTGAGAAATCTAGGCAGGAGTCTCCAGTGGTAGGCACACAGAGATAAGGGCCAAGAGCTCAGGTAAGAGGTCAGGGCTACAGATTTGGGGGTTATCAGCATGACGGTGAGGGTTGAAGCTGTGACAATTATTCAGGTAGAACTAGGCAGAAAATAAAGAAATGAGTCTAGTGTCTGAGCCTTGAGATGTCCACAATTATCTCCAGGAAAAGGAATAAGTAGTAGTATAGGGTATAGAAATAAGTGTTTGGAGGGGTTGTGATTATACCAGAATTGCATTTAATTTTGAGAGGCAAAGGAGAAAATACATTCCAGGAAGGGATAAGAGGTAGAGGGTAGAAAGTTGAGAAGGTTACATTGTAGAAAGATTTGCAGTAATGAGATTAGGCAGTGAGGAGATCAATGGTGACCTTCAATGCTGAGCATCTGTCCATCTATCCATTCCTTCACTGAGCACTCACTGAACACTTACAGTGCACCAGGCACTGTGCTACACCTTTAAGAAACACATAGATACAACACAATCCCTTGCTGCACTGAGCATGACACAAAACAGAAGGAAAGTTCAATGTTCTGTGACCCCTTTTGTCTATGAGTTGGGCCCAGCAGAGGAAGCTAGGTCTTCAGGGGACAAAGGTGATGGCTGGATAGAGAATTAGCAAATCAGGAGGAAACTTAAGGGCATGTTAAAGGCAGGCTGAATGAAGGAGGGGGCTTTTTAATTTTAAAGAAGGAATTTAAGAAGGCTAAAAATAGACAAAAATGTTATCTGGATGCTTCTTCTCTCATTGGTTTATAGTTGAGATATTGCTATATTGAATCTATCAATTTTTGAAACTCAGAGTGAATTTTTTAAAGTTGACAGCACATTTCCAGTGCATATGTTAACAATTTTCCTTCAAGGATCTAGAATTTTTTTCATCCCTGAACTTTGAATAAAGTGGATCCTTCAAAAAAATGCTCCGTGTTTATCATTCAGTTCCAGTACCTTTTATCTGTTACAGAAACTGTAGACTCCTCCCCTCCACACCCCCCAGCATCCAGTCCAAGTACCCTCATCTGTGGCCATGCTTGTTATTTATCGTTAAAACAAATAGACAAAGAATAGTGTACAAAAATCAATTCAAAAGTTATGAATAGGAAACAAAAAGCAAGCATAATAAAAACAGAAATACTCAACTTAAGAAATAGTACCAGAAACCTAAAAATCAAAAGGAGAAAATTGTGACATATTTATTATTAGAGTAAAACAAGTTAATATGGAAAAAGTTAAATAAAAAAGTTTAAGGGGGAACTTAAATTTTAAAAAATGGAACAAACTGATACCACAAGAGTCAAGAAGCTTAATTATTGACAATTGACAAGTTAAAGTAACAATAAAACTTAAAACTGGATAAGAAAACATTAGTAACATTAAAACAGAAAGACAATAGATTTTTTTAAATATAAGCAAAGAAAGAAAATAAAATTATAAGAATAAACATAGAAAATGAGTGTAAGTAAGTTAAAATAGCAAAGAGACCAAATTAAGAACCAAAATCTCAGACATAAAATCATATCAAAGGTAAAGTAGGTAAAATTAGTGAAAAGTAAAGAGAACTATAAATCAGAATGAAAAAATACACCGTAACTCAAAAATACAAATATTTTTAATGCTAAGGTGTTAAAAATAAATGTCTAATAAGAATGAAACACTCATTTAAAGGAAAAAATTGACAATAGTGTTCAGTTCTAATGTAATCCTCTGGGTTAAAGGAAGCCACCTCCACCCTGGTTCCTGCTGAAGGGTGAAGGCAGAAGCAATAGAATAAAAGCACAGCAGGGTCTCTGTCCTTCAGTGATGGTAACACAAATGCCATGTTCTTGGTTCCAAGGCAGCTGGAAGTAGTTAGGTCCCCAGGGACTCCCTGTTTTTCAATCACTAGATCATGTCTGACTCTTTGCAACCCATGGACCACAGCACGCAAGGCTTCCCTGTCCTTCACTATCTCTTGGAGTTTGCTCAAACTTATGTCTATTGAGTGGGTGATGCCATCCAACCATCTCATCTTCCTTTCCTCCTGCTCTCAATCTTTCCCAGCATCAGGGTCTTTTCCAATGAGTCAGATCTTCCAATCAGGTGACCAAAGTATTAGAGCTTCAACTTCAGATCAGTCCTTCCAATGAATATTCAGGCTTGATTCTCTTTAGGATTGACTGCTTTGATCTCCTTGCTGTCCAAGGGACTCTCAAGAATCTTCTCCAACACCACAGTTCAAAAGCATCAAATCTTCGGTGCTCAGCCTTCCGTATGGTCCAACTCTTCCATCCATACATGACTACTGGAAAAATAATAGCTTTGACTATACAGAACTTTGTTGGCAAAATGATTTCTCTTGACTTTTAATATGCTGTCTAGGTTTGTCATAACTTTTCTTCCAAGGAGCAAGCATCTTTTAATTTCATGGTTTCTGTCACCATCTGAAGTGATTTCAGAGTCCAAGAAAATAAAATCTGTCACTGTTTCCACTTTTTCCTCATCTATTTGCCATGAAGTGATGGAACTGGATGCCAAGATCTTAGGTTTTTGACTGCTGAGCCAGCTTTTTCACTCTCCTTTTGTCACCCTCATCAAGAGGCTCTTTGGTCTCTCTTCACTTTCTCCTATTAAAGTAGTATCATGTGCATATCTGAGGTTGTTGATATTCTCCCAACAATCTTGATTCCAGCTTGTGATTCATCCAGCCCAGCATTTTGCATAATGTACTCTGCATATAAGTTAAATAAGCAGGGTGACAATATACAGCCTTGATATACTCCTTTCCCAATTTTGAACCAGTCCATTGTACCATGTCTAGTTCTAATTGTTGCTTCTTGACCTGCATACAGGTTTCTCAGAGACAGGTAAGGTGATCAGGTATTCCTTTCTCTTTAAGAATTTTCCACACTTTGCTGTGATTCACACAGTCAAAGGTTTTAGCATAGTCGATGAATTAGAAGTAGATGTTTTTCTGGAATTCCCTTGCTTTTTCTATGATCCAGTGGATGTTGGCAATTTATCTCTGGTCTTTTCGAAATCCAGCTTGTACATCTGGAAGTTCTCAGCTCACATACTGCTGAAGCCTAGCTTGAAGGATTTTGAGCATTACCTTCCTAGCGTGTGAAATGAGCACAATTGTTCAGCAGTTTGAACATTCTTTGACACTGCCTATCTTTGGGATTGGAATGAAAACAGACCTTTTCCAGTCCTGTGGCCACTGCTGAGTTTTCCAAATTTGCTGACATATTGAGGGCCGTACTTTAACAGCATCATCTTTTAGGATTTGAAATAGCTCAGGTGGAATTCCATCACCTCCACTAGCTTTGTTTGTAGTAAAGCTTTCTAAGGCCCACTTTGTCTTCCCACTCCAGGATGTCTGGCTCTAGGTGAGTGACCACACCATCATGGTTATCCAGGTCATTAAGACCTTTTTTGTATAGTTCTTCTGTGTATTCTTGCCACCTCTTCTTAATCTCTTCCGATTTTTTAGGTCCTTGCCTTTTCTGTCCTTTATTGTGCCTATCTTCCCATGAAATATTCCCTTAGTATCTTCAATTTTCTTGAAGAGATTTCTAGTCTTTGCCATTCTATTGTTTTCATCTATTTCTTTGCATTGTTCATTTAAGAAGGTTTTGTTACCTTTCCTTGCTATTGTCTGGAACTCTGTATTCGGTTGGGTATATCTTTCCCTTTCTCCTTTGCCTTTTGCTTCTCTCAATTATTTGTAAGACCTCCTTAGACAACCACTTTGCCTTCTTGCATTTCGTTTTCTTTGTGATGGTTTTGGTCACCACCTCCTGTACAATATTAGGAACCTCCATCCATAGTATTTCAGGCACTCTGTCTACCAGAGCTAATCCTTTAAATCTATTTGTCACCGCCACTGTGGATCAAATCAAATCATAAGGGACTTGATTTAGGTCATATCTGAATGATCTAGCGGTTTTCCCTACTTTCTTCAATTTAAGCCTGAATTTTTTTTTAACCTTTCAGTTCAGTTCAGTCGCTCAGTCGTGTCCAACTCTTTGCGACCCCATGAACCACAGCACGCCAGGCCTCCCTGTCCATCACCAACTCCTGGAGTCCACCCAAACCCATGTCCATTGAGTCGGTGATGCCATCTAGCCATCTCATTCTCTGTCGTCCCCTTCTCCTCCTGCCCTCCATCTTTCCCAGCATCAGAGTCTTTTCAAATGAGTCAACTTTCTGCATCAGGTGGCCAAAGTATTAGAGTTTCAGCTTCAACATCAGTCCTTCCAATGAACACCCAGGACTGATCTCCTTTAAGATGGACTGGTTGGATCTCCTTGCAGTCCAAGGGACTCTCAAGAGTCTTCTCCAGCACCACAGTTCAAAAGCATCAATTCTTCAGCGCTCAGCTTTCTTTAAAGTCCAACTCCCACATCCATACATGACCAATGGAAAAACCATAGCCTTGACTAGACGGACCTTTGTTGGCAAAGTAATGTCTCTGCTTTTTAATATGCTGTCTAGGTTGGTCATAACTTTCCTTCCAAGGAGTAAGCATCTTTTAATTTCATGGCTGCAATCACCATCTGCAGTGATTTTGGAGCCCAGAAAAATAAAGTCAGCCACTGTTCCCACTGTTCCCACTGTTTCCACCGTTTCCCCATCTATTTGCCATGAAGTGATGGGACCGGATGCCATGATCTTAGTTTTCTGAATGTTGAGCTTTAAGCCAGCTTTTTCACTCTCCTCTTTCACTTTCATCAAGAGGCTCTTTACTTCCTCTTCACTTTCTGTCATAAGGGTGGTGTCATCTTTTAAGCTTTAATTTTGTAATAAAGAGCAGATGATCTGAGTCACAATCAGCATCCAGTCTTGTTTTTGCTGACTCTATAGAGCTTCTCCATCTTTGGCTGCAAAGAATATAATCAATCTGATTTCAGTATTGACCATTTGGGGATGTCCATGTGTACAGTCATCTCTTGTGTTGTTGGAAGACAGTGTTTGCTCTGACCAGTTTTTTCTTTTGGCAAAAGTCTGTTAGCCTTTGCCCTGATTCATTTTGTACTCCACAGCCAAACTTGCCTGTCACTCCAGGTATCTTGACTTCCTTCTTTTGCATTCCAATCCTCATATGAAAAGGACATCTTTTTGGGGGGTTAGTTCTAGAAGGTCTTGTAGGTCTTCATAGAATCATTCAACTTCAGCTTCTTCAGCATTCATGGTTGGGGCATAAACTTGGATTACTGTGATGTTGAGTGGTTTGCCTTGGAAACAGATTATTTTGCTGTTTTTGAGATTGCATCCAAGTACTCTGGGATTTGCATTTCGGACTCTTGTTGACTACTCCATTTCTTCTAAGGGATTCTTGCCCATAGTAGTAGATATAATGGTCATCTGAATTAAATTGGCCCATTCCCATCCATTTTAGATCACCAATTCCTAAAATGTCAATGTTCACTCTTGCCATATCCTGCTTGACCACATCGAATTTACATTGATTATGGACCTTGAATCATGTATGGATGTGAGAGTTGGACCATAAAGAAAACTGAGCACCAGAGAATTGATTCTTTTGAACTGTGGTGTTGGAGAAGACTCTTAAGAGTTCCTTGGACTGTAAGGAGATAAAACCAGTCAATCCTAAAGGAAATCAGTCCTGAATATTCATGAAGGACTAATGCTGAAGCTGAAGCTCCAATACTTTGGCCACCTGATGCAAAGAGCTGACTCATTGGAAAAGACCCTGATCTGGGAAAGACTGAAGGCAGGAGGAGAAGGGGATGACAGAGGGTGAGATGGCTGGATGGCATCACTGACTTGGTGGACATGAGTTTGAGCAAGCTCCGGGAGTTGGTGATGGACAGGGAAGCCTAGTGTGCTGCAGTCCATGGGGTTGCAAAGAATCAGACACGAAACTGAGCGGCTGAACTGAACTGATGGACCTACCATTCCAGGTTCCTATGCAATGTTATTCTTTACAACATTGGACTTCACTTTCACCACCAGACACATCCACAACTGAGCATCATTTCCAGTTGGCCCAGCCTTTTCATTCTTTCTGAAGCTATCTCTGCTCTTCCCCAGTAGCATATTGGACACCTATCAATCCAGGGAGCTCATCTTCTGGTGTCATATCTTTTTGCCTTTTCATACTGTTCATGGGGTTCTTCTTACTAAATTAGCTGTTGTTTTGGAAATATATTTATTTTTCATGAGATACATATGTTAACATGTAGTGGTATTATTATTGTTATTTTTAAATAGATTAATAAATATTTAAATTTTTAAACAAAAAAACAATCCGAATCCAAGCCTTTCAAACCTCCTACCCCACCATTACTGACACCATCTCTACCATCAAGAACATTTCTGGTTGAGTAGGAATGAGGCTGTGCCTAGGAGTGTTCATTCTTAATAATTCCCTTGGGATGATTCTGATCCAGGTAGTCCTCAGACTACACTTTGGATGGGAGTTCTCTATAGTCCTTCATACCCCAAAATATAAATAGGAAAGAAGGGAAGAGAAATACATTATTATAGGGTCAAGAAAGAGATTTCCAAATGGCATTTTGGTCTCTTCTGAGTAGATTTTGGAGTCAGTCAGGTGACCTCTCCAAAGACAAGTGTTTCAAGTTAATGCCTCAAAGTGTCATGGCTTCCTCACCTGTCCTTAAACCTGCCCCTCTGGCCGGGCATTTAGCTGTGTTTGAACTCAGTGTTTCCTCTGGTAAAGCTTTCCCCCATTACAGTCACTTCTCATAGGATTTATAACCTTCAAGGTAAAGGTCCCTGAAACAAGCCCCGGAGGATGTTCCCCACCATAGACTCATTAAGAGCACTTCAGGTAACTTAATGTCCCCAGTCCCTGGATTTATTACAACATGATAAAGCCACTTTTTAGAAAGCATACTCTTAGTTCCATTTATCCAGCAGGCTTTTCCAGAAAAGAGATTAGAAGTAAAATGATTTGAGATGGAATCAAAGAATTTTATCTTTTTAATTAGTATGTTAAACACAGGAACACCTAATACAAATATTTGACTCTGTGGTTGAGCGTTCGCTCTGAGGTCACCAAGGAAATTTATAGGGAACTCTAAAGGCCCTCACAATAATTGTCTTGGGTTATGACTTCTTGAATTGCTCTTCATTGCCAATAGCACTGCATTTGGACATAAATAAAATTTGCTGAATTAGGGTACTGTTCTGGTTACAATGTTTAATCTTCATTTTAAATGAGCTGTGGTCATTGAAGCCTTTTTGTTTCATGGAAGAGGGTACCTTTACACTGGGTAAGCTCTTTTTATACAGCTTAATGACTCACTAATTTAAAATCCTTTCTGGATCAGTGCCAGGCTGGTCTGGTCAACATGGGGAGGGGAGGAAGCAGCAAGCTTTTTAAAAAATATTTTAGGCTGGGAATTATACTCAGTATTTTGTAATAACCTATAAGAGAAAAGAATTAAAGAATATATATAAGTATATATATTGAATCACTTTGCTATATAACTGAAACTAATACAACATTGTAAATCAACTATACTTCAATAACAAAATTTAATTTTAAAAATAAAAAACCAAGACAAAACAAAATTTTAGGTTAGTAAAATTCTACAATGCATCATTTATCATTAAACATTATGCAAATGATTGATTAACTGCTTTGGTGGGGAGAAAGAAATTACCAATCCCATTCTCAAACAGTATCTGCTTTGCATGGAAATCCATGTCAAAAATGAGATTTAATATTTCATCACATGATGTGTTACACTGTGGGCTCTGGATTGTCTGTCTCTGATGTCCCAAATTTGTTCTTGCCTGAAGTGAGAGGCAGCCATGCTGTGGAGAGAGCGCAGGCAAAGGAACCTCCAAAGCCAGGACCGGAAAGGGGACAAAAAGGAGAGAGGGAAAATACTAGGAACAAAGAGTAGGGTGTGTGAGTGTATGGTCCATTTTAGAACACCTTTAAATGAACTTTTGCCTCTCTACTCAGGTTTTACTTAGGGCTATCTTTAAATCCTATGTTGGATAGAACCCTGAAATGGCTCCCTTTTACAACACGCTCCTCCCGTATCACTCCAAAGATTACTGTCCCCCTGCACAGTATGTGAAAGTCTTTATTTCATCTTTGCATCTCCATGCTAAAACCCAGAGCCTGGTACATGGTCTATATTCATTAAAAGTTTGTTGAATGATGGACAGATGGATGGAGAGAATACAGAATCATCAATTTAACACATCTTTAAAGTATATATCTTCTTATGAAGGTATAGAGGACTGTTGGGCAATGTCATTAATGTGTAAGGATTAAGTTAATTAAATTCCTTGGAAGGAATTAAAGTGACAAAGAATTTGAGCAGAAAAGAGAGGAGAAGGCAGGCCTGGCTCAGGACATCAAAGAGCAGTCAGAAGCAAAATGAGAATCTCGTACACTTGGTGGACTGGAGTGAGGATGCAAAGAATCCCAGTGAATTTTCCAAATTGGAATCACACCACTGTTCTGGCTGGAGGCTTTGTCTCTCTTGAACTTTAGGGAAATAATTTCCTTTCTATTCATCCTCCACTCCAGTTTCAAGTCCCTGAAAAGTCTATCCTCTAAGCAAATAGCCTAACTATTCTAGCAAAGAAATGTTTGTCAGACTTATTTTGAGCATATGGGGAGGGAGGATATGGGATGGTATCTCTCTGAGAGAGGGCTGGAAACAAACAATCAAGACAGGCATCAGCAGTGGCCCTCAGCCATACAATTTGAACAACTTATTTGATTTCCTAGTTTCTGATAGACATGCCATCTTCCTCTCTGAAAATGATGATACTTCACCACCATAAAGGTGACCGTTGCAGGAATCCCCTGGTGGTCCAGTGGTTAGGACTCTGCATTTCCACTGCAGGGGTTACAGGTTCGATGCCTGGCTGGTGAACTAAGATCCATGGGCTTCCCTGGAGGCTCAGCTGGTAAAGAATCTGCCTGCAGTTCAGGAGACCTGGGTTCAATCCCTGGGTTTGGAAGATCCCCTGGAGAAGGGAATGGCTACCCACTCCTGTATTCTGGCCTGGAGAACTTCATGGACTGTCCATGAATTTCATGGAATTCCATGGGGTCGCAAAGACTCAGACACAACTGAGCAACTTTTGCTTTCATACTGAGAGGAGCAGCCAAAAAAAAAAAAAAAGACCTTTGCATTTATTGTTTCTCTAACAAAAACAACAGTAAATTAGAGCCTGTTCATTGATGGAGAAATGGTTAAAGTATAGACTACTATACAGCACTTTAAAATGAGGTTGATAAGTCTACCAATATGAAAAGTTCTCAAAGCCATTTTGTTAAATGAGGAAAGCTAATCTGGATGACCCCCTTACCTGGTTTTCTGTTTCCAGCTTCTCTGGTTGCTCAGTCGGTAAAGGGTCTGCATCTAATGTGGGAGACTCAGGTTCAGTCCCTGTGTCAGGAAGATCCCCTGGAGAATGAAATGGCAACCCACTCCAGTAATCTTGCCTAGAGAATTCCATGACAGAGGAGCCTGGTTGGGCTACAGTCCATGGGGTCACAAAGAGTTGGACATGACTGAGTGACTAACACTTTCACTTTTCAGTTGGGAAAAAGTATGCTGTTTCACCCATTTTTAAAAAACACACATGTCAACAATATATTTTGGATGTGTGCATATTTGTAAAATCATACAAATAGACCTAGCAGCACCTCACTGCTCATGGTAGTTGATCCTGGAGAGGGGACTAGAACCAGTCAGAGGCAAATGGATCAAAGGTGACTTTTGCCTTATCTGTATGGGTGCTGGGGGCAAAAGAAAAAAAATCAAATTACGACCTTCCCTTACATCTGGTGGGCCTCGCCTACTCCTGGCCTACTGGATCATTATCTTCAAAGGCTAGAACCAGTGTATTTGCACTTTATAGAGTCTAACTCTCTGTTGTCCAATACAGTTGCTACATGTGGTTACGAGCACTTGAAATATGGTTAGTCCCAATCGCAATAGGTTATAAGTCTAAAAATACAGGGATTGAACCCAGGTCTCTTGCATTGTAGGCAGATTCTTTACTATCTGAGCCACCAGGGAAACCAAAAATATACACCAGGATTCAAAAACTTAGTACAGAAAAAAAAGTAAAATAGCTCCTTAATAGTTTTGCATATTGATTATATGTTGAAATCATATGCTAAATATACTATTTAAATTAATTTTCTTGTTTCTTTTACTTTGTAAAAATGTAACTACTTAAATTATACCATATGGCTTAATGTTACATTTCTATTGGACAGTGCCAGTCTAGGTGATGAAAATTTTAAACATGCCAATGAGATGAATAAATTTGTATTTGAAACATTTTTTTCTATCAAAGAAAACTTAGATCTATGCTTCAGCAACTTTGAATCCATTTTGACTAGTCTGCATTCAAAAAGTACACTGAGTAGATATCTCCAGAACTTCATTCTGAGCTTCAGTTTCTCATTCTGTAAAAGAATCTACTTGTAAGATGATAGAATTAAAAGGGACCCCCCTTTTCAAGATCCTTCATCTGAGAATGCCTATATGTGAAGTCATCTTTAGGAGGAGGCCTAAACCAAATTATCCTCTTACTCCTCCCAGCTATTCAATGACCCTTGTAAGACCCAATAAATGTGAGTGCTCTTCTCCTCCTTCCTCAATTCAGCACTAAAAAGATACTCAGTCAACTATCAATTGCACCACACAGGTTTCTTAAATGATTTTTTTTTTTCAAGTTAACTCCACTTAATACATTATCTCTTTCAGGGTTTTTTCCTTCTGGATTTGTTTAAGCTTTTTCATCATACTCTTTCAAAATTAACACCTCATTCTCCAAGCAACCTCCTCCAAGTGCCCCTCTCCTCCCCTCTGCCCACCCACTGTGTTCGCTGCAAATACAGGCTTCCTAGAAAACTACTTTATCCAGCTTCAGTGATTTGGACATGGCTGAATCACCATTTCCTTATATGTTCTAATTTCACTTTCAAGTTCTTTTTCCTTGGTTATTTGGTTCTCAAATTACAGATCACTTTTTCCAGAAAGATGGTAAAAGTAATTTTAGTACACATTGTAGCAGTGAAGTATTTTCCCCGTCCTTTATTATACACTTAAGACTTTATGCTAAGTCATTTCAGTTATGTCTGACTCTGCAATCCTATGGACTAAAGCCCTTCAGGCTCCTCTGTCCATGGGATTCTTCAGGCAAGAATACTGGAGTGGGTTGCCATTTCCTTCTCCAGAGGATCTTCCTGACCAAGGGACTGAACCCGTTTCTCTTATGTCTCCTGCATTGGCAGATAGGTTCTTTACCACTAGTGCCACCAGGGAAGCCCAAGTAGTTATATACAAGTAGTTGAGCTTAAAGTACATTGTAAAGTAGTTGTACATTCAAGATCTGTTCAATTCCCTTCAGGCAAATTAATCTTTTTTTTTTTGTATCTAAAAAAAGTAATTGAGCCAGACATATTTTTTCTTCTCTCTAACATAAACAAAAGTCTCTCCCTAACAACTCTCAGTTGATAGGGGACCTTAACAAAATAATGAAAAGTAACATTTACTTAGTCCTTATTATAAGCCATGCACTGTTCCATGCACTTGACATTTAATATTTTTAACAATGATTCCCCAGCCTGTTCAAGAGGAAATCGCTGGGCAAAAGTACTAGTTCATTATCTTGTCTTTCTATTTGTTCTTGTTTCTTTTGTGTACCCAGGCAAAACTCTGTCCCAGGTTTCACAATCCCTGGTTTTGAATATTCACACCCAAAGTCACTAATCTTTCTTGTTAACACCTTATAGTTTGGCCCTTGATTAATTCAATCAGTGATTAGCACTTCTACAATAAGTGCTAATCTCTCTTTTAAAATACCTCAAAGCTGGGTCCTTTGCTGAGGCTTTCTGCCCTAACCACATTATACAGGACAGGATTTCCCTATTGTGAGTGATATCTACAAAGCATTTCCCATGCACACCACCAGCTTGGGAAAGGCCTGCTTCAAAGTCTGCTGGTACAGCTGAAGCCTGGAATTATAGGTTCAGGCTTGCATCCACCACATGTACTAAACTCCAACTGTGTATGACTCTTAAGTCTGTTCAAACCAGATACTTCAACACCAAAAGTGAATAAACCTACAGAGGGCACCCTCAGGATTCTGGGCCTGACAGAGCCCTGCTAGGCAGAGCTCTCTGTTTCCTAGCCGCCCAGATGCTAAGCTGCTCACGTGTGAGAAATAGAGCCTTCAGAGAAGCAGCCAGCACAGCCCCAGTAGCCTCAGCTGGCAAGTATGAAGGCTTCCACCTCCCCAAGAGCAGTTCCCTCCCTGACGATGAGTGGATGTGAACTAACAAGTAATTTGGGTGATTTACCCTATGCTGTCCTTTCTATTTCACAAGTGAGGATATGGGTTTACCTTAGAAAGTTATCTGTCTGGTAAGTAGCAAGGCCTGGGAAGGCACCCCACATGAAGAAAGAGAAACAGAACAAGCTCACCTCTTTTCCGTGTGAAGGACAACAGCTTTGATCTTGGTTTCCTGGTGGGTGGTCACTTTCATTGGAGTGCTGCATTTTCAACACTTCATATGAAGGTCATATGAAGGCAGACTTCTCCATGCTCCCTGCTACTTATAGACTCGTAGGGGGTTTCTCTCAACTTGACAGAGTGTTCTAAGAGATCTTTCCAACTAATTTGAATATTTAGTAACAGTATTATAAAGCACAAAGATCAAGTGTAGTTTGGGGGCTTCTCAGGTGGCACAGTGGTAAAGAATCTGCCTGCTACTGCAGGAGACGTAAGAGACACAGGATCGATCCCTGGGTCATGAAGATCCCCTGGAGTGGGAAATAGCAACCTGCTCCAGTATTCTTGCCTGAAAATTTTGATTAACAGAGGAGCCTGGTGGGCTACAGTCCATGGGGTTGCAAAGAGATACAACTGAAGACACACCTTTAGGATACATTTGCGCATCATCATGGCATCTGGTCCCATCACTTCATGGGAAATAGATGGAAAAACAGTGGAAACAGTGTCAGACTTTATTCTTTTGGGCTCCAAAATCACTGTGGATGCTGATTGCAGCCATGAAATTAAAAGACGCTTATTCCTTGGAAGGAAAGTTATGACCAACCTTGGTAGTATATTAAAAAGCAGAGACATTACTTTGCCAACCAAGGTCCGTCTAGTCAAGGCTATGGTTTTTCCAGTGGTCATGTATGGATGTGAGAGTTGGACTGTGAAGAAAGCTGATCGCCGAAGAATTGATGCTTTTGAACTGTGGTGCTGGAGAAGACTCTTGAGAGTCCCTTAGACTGCAAGGAAATCCAACCAGTCCATTCTAAAGGAGATCAATCCTGGGTGTTCATTGGAAGGACTGATGCTAAAGCTGAAACTGCAATACTTTGACCACCTCATGCGACGAGTTGACTCACTGGAAAAGACTCTGATGCTGGGAAAGGTTGGGGGCGGGAGGAGAAGGGGACGACCAAGAATGAGATGGCTGGATGGCATCACCGACTCTGTGGACATGAGTTTGAGTGAACTCCGGGAGTTGGTGATGGACAGGGAGTCCTGGCGTGCTGTGATTCATGGGGTCGCAGAGAGTCGGACACGACTGAGCGACTGAACTGAACTGAACTGAACCCAATCTTCCTACTCATCAACTCTTTGACATAGGTGAAGCAAATGTCTTCATTCCATTTCACAGATAAGAAGGTGGAAGCCCAAAGAGATCCACTGTCTGACCTAAACCACATAGCCACATCATTGAGTGGAAAGTGAAAGTCGCTCAGTCGTGTCTGACTCTTTGTGACCCCATGGACCATACAGTCCAAGGAATTCTCCAGGCCACAATACTAGAGTGGGTAGCCTTTCCCTTCTCCAGGGGATCTTCCCAACCCAGGGATCAAACCCAGGTCTCCCGCATTGCAGGCAGATTCTTTACCAGCTGAGCCACAAGGGTGGAGTTGAGACTTCAACTCAGGTCTGCCCAGTTTACATGACAAGAGCATAATCATTGAGTTTTACTGAGTTCTTCCTTAATCTGTGGGATCAGATTTTGGTGTAAGCTAGTTATTAGCAGCAGATCAATGGTTAGAGTTAAAAAATCGGTAGCAGTATAGCTGCTCTGGCATAAAGGGAGCATGTATTTCTCCATGGTCAAGTCAGGGGGTTGCGGGTAGCAGCCAGTAATGCAAAGACCCTTGGAATTAGGGTAGAGAGAGGTGAGAATCTCAAAGAAGGAGCCAAGAGCAATCATGAGTGAGAGGGTGTTCTCATTATGCTTTACCCTCACATTCTTGGACCACTGAATAGTTCTTGAGCTTTAAATCTGGGGTAGTCAAGGGCTTAATAAAACACAGATTCCTGTCCTACATATTCCTATGAATCAAAATCCATGAGAGTGAGACCAGGGGATGCACATTTGAATAAGTTTCCCAAGGATGCTGAGCATGCTTGGAGAAGCAAGGGCAGACTGCAGGGCAGATCTGCAGGTGTGTGTGGCTTCCTGCAGCAAAGAAAGCTCAGAATTGAATGAGAGCAGATGGCCAATAAGAAAGCTTTCTCATGAGCTGAAACAGGAAAAGACAGGAATAAGAAGTATGGAAGTGCAAGGAACAAGTGTCCTGAGTTCTCCCAGGGATGGCTTCAGCACCACAGAGGTGCAGGCAAGGTCCGAGAGAGGACTTGGCTACCTGGGCATCTACTACCAAACTGAGAGGGTGGACCAACTAACAGAGTCCTGCTGTAGTGGGCAGAGGAAGTGGACAAGAGAGGGCAACATCACGGAAGAGACATTTTTATGTATTTTGTACCAAGCCTTTCATTCTAACTACTACCTAAAAAGACCCACAAAACATAAAAAAATATTCTTTTTAACAGGAGCAATAGAAGTCTTTATACTTTAGGAAAAGGCAACTTCAGAAAGGATGTATATGCATGATCATTTGTTGAGACAGGTAAGAGATGACAAGGCTCAGTCTTGTGCACTAAAGGAAGACATTTGTCAGAGGCAGACTGGAGACACTGGGGGTTATTTTGGAGAGTTATTAGGAAGACAAGACTACAGTTGATATCTTATATGCCCTCATTAAATCTCAGATCCCTCATCTGTAAAATGGGGATAATACATTACTTTTGACATGGAACTGTTGAGAGAATTAAAAGAGATAATTATATAATAGTGTGTATGATGAGTTTAACAGGTTAACAGGCATACAATAAGTGCTATTACAGCTCATGTCATAGGATTGTCAAGTAAACTAAGTGAAATAATGATTGCAAAACTCTTGACACAGCACCACACACTTAGTAAATGCTCCATTAGTGGTAACTAAAAACAGTGTTTTAAATTTTAAAATAACATTAGATAGTATAAGACAAAAATAGGAACAAAGAAAAGAGCAAGGACTAGAAAACAGAAACAAAGTGATCCAACTATATCAATAATCACTTTAAAATGTCATTGGTATACATACACCAATGAAAGGACAGAGATTGTCAGTGCAGACCAAAAAACAAGACCCAACTATATGCTGTCTACAAGAAATACACTTTAAAGACACAAACAAAATTAAAGTAAATGGATGGAGGAAGAACATATCACACTAATACTAATCATAAGAAAGAGTAGGTGTATTAATTTCAGTCAGAGCAAACTTCAAATTGAAACTGCTGGCAATGCAGGAGACTTGGGTTTGATCCCTGGGTCAGGAAGATCCTCTAGAGAAGGAAATGGCAATCCACTCCAGTAATCTTGCCTGGAAAAGCCCATGGACAGAAGGGCCTGGTGGGCTACAGGCCATGAGGTTGCAAAAGAGTTAGCACAACTGAGTGACTATACAACGGACTGCAAAGCAAGGACAGTTATGTGAGATCAAGAAAAGTATTACATATAAAGGGGTCAATTCTCAAAACAATCTTTAATGTGTATGCATCTAACAATAGAACATCCATCTACATGAGGCAAAAACTGACAGAACTGCAAGGAGAAATGGATGAATCCACAGTGATAATTGGAAAGTTGAACGCCTCTATCAGAAACGGACAGATCCAGCAGGCAGAAAATCAATAAGCACATTATGAACTCAACAATACCATCGACCAACTGGATATAGTCAACATCTATAGACAACCTTACCCAGCAATAACAGAACATACATTCTTCTCAAGCTCACATGTAACATTTACCAAGACAGACCACATTCTGGGCCATAATACAGACTGTAAAAAATTTAAAAGAAGGACTTCCCTGGTGATCCAGTGGCTAAGACTTCACACTTTCCACGCAGGGGGCCCAGGTTTGATCCCTGGCCAGGGAATTGATCCCACATTCCAAAACTAAAGATCCTGCATGTGGCAACATAGATTGAAGGGCCTGTGTGCTGCAACTGAGACTTGGCAGTTGTAAGTCTTTATTTTAAAAAATACATATTTTATTTTTAATTTAAAAGGAGAAAAATCATACAATGTCTGCTCTTAGACACAATGGAAAGGAATTAAATTAGAAATAAATAACAAAAAGATAACTGGAAAATCCCCAAATACCTGCAGATTAAACAACACAATTATAAATTACACATGGGTCAAAGAAGAAATCTTAGTTAGAAGAAATTAATTTTTGAACTGAATGAAAAAAGAATTTGTGAGATGCAGTGAAAGCAGTGCTTAGTGGGAAACTTATAGCATTAAATATACTAGAAAAGAAAATCTAAAATCAATAATCTAAGCTACCACCTTACAAAACTAGAAAAAGAAGAGCAAATTAAATCCAAATTAACTCAAAGAAAGTAAGAATAAGAGAAGAAATCAACTAAATTGAAAATAGGAAATCAATAGAGAAAATCAATAAACTCAAAAGCTAGTTCTTTAAAAAGATCAATAAAATCCATAAATCATTCAGTTCATTTCAGTCGCTCAGTCGTGTCTGACTCTGTGACCCCATGAATCACAGCACGCCAGGCCTTCCTGTCCATCACCACCTCCTGGAGTTCACTCAAACTCATGTCCATAGAGTCGGTGATGCCATCCAGCCATCTCATTCTCTGTCGTCCCCGTCTCCTCCCGCCCCCAATCCCTCCCAGCATCAGAGTCTTTTCCAGTGAGTCAACTCGTCGCATGAGGTGGCCAAAGTATTGCAGTTTCAGCTTTAGCATCAGTCCTTCCAATGAACACCCAGGATTGATCTCCTTTAGAATGGACTGATTGGATCTCCTTGCAGTCCAAGGGACTCTCAAGAGCCTTCTCCAACACCACAGTGCAAAAGCATCAATTCTTTGGCGCTCAGCTTTCTTCACAGTCCAACTCTCACATCCGTACATGACCACTGGAAAAACCATAGCCAGGCTAAGAAAAAAAAAAGACACAAATTGTTAATCTAGAAATGAAATCGAGGATTTCACTACAGATCTCATGGGCATTAAAAGGATAATAAATGAATATTATGAACAACTCTTTGCCCACAAATTTGAGCCCATGTGCCACAACTAAGACCCAACACACCCAAAGAAAGAACGAACCTGATTTTAAAATGGGTAAAAGATCTACTGATACCTCACTATAGAAGATATGGCAAATAACCATATCTATGAAAAGATGCTCAAAATAATTTATCACTTGGGAGCTGCAAATTAAAACAATGAGATGCTACTACAAACCTATTTGAAAGGTCACAATCTAAAACTCTAATGACACTGAATGCAGGATATGGAGCAGCAAGAACGCTCATTCACTACTGGTGGGAATGCAAAACGGTACGGCCACTCTGGAGGACAGTTTGGTCATTTCTTAACAAAATAAATGTATTCTTACCATATGATCAAGCAATTGTGCTCTTTGGTATTTACCCAAATGAACTGAAAACTTATGTCCACACAAAAACCTGCCCATGAATGTTTATAGCAGCTTTATTCATAATTGCCAAAGTGGAAGCCACTGGATTACCTTCGCTAGGTGAATGGATAAACTGTAGTACATGCAGATGATGAAATAGTATTCAGCACTAAAAAGAAATGAGCAGCTGAGGAGACTATGCTTGTGGAGGGGCAGAGGGTATATGAGAGATCTCCATACTTGCCACTCAGTGTTTTTGTGAACCTAAAACCGCTCTAAAATATAAAGTCTATTTTCTTTTAAAAATAATAACATTAGATAAACAAAATGTCATAGCACTTGGTCTTCTAAAATGGTTTCAAATTCCTACTGAAGATTTAAAAATATCCACAAGGACTTCCCTGGTGGTCCAGTGGTTAAGAATCCGCTTCCCATTGCAAGGGACACAGGTTCCATTCCTGGTCCAAGAAGCTCTTACATGCCACAGAGCAGGTGAGCCCATGGACCACAGCTACTGAGTCCTCGCCTTCTAGAGCCTGTGCTCTGCAGCAAGAGAAGCCACTGCAACGAGAAGCCTGAATGCCACACAGAAGTAGCCACCACTCACTGCAACTAGAGAAAGCCCACGTGTAGTACCAATAAAGACCCAGCACAGCCAAAACTAAAAAAATAAAAATAGAAACTTCTTTTAAAAAATTAAATAAAAAGATCCACATGGTGACCATGTTATAAAAAGAAAAATTTAAAGACCAATATTCTTAACTTTAGTGTCCAAAGAAATACTTGGGGGGTAAAAACTAAAAGAAACAACTTTCAAAGCCCACAAGAGAACAGAGCACATGACACTGATTTCATTGAGAAAACGCTGGTCAGGCTAAGAAGGGAGATGATAAAGAGCAGCAGCAGCAGAGCAGAATCAATCTAAGTAATTATAGTGAGACTGTGAGACTTTGCCCCACGTCTTTGAGTTTTCTGAAAGGTCAAGAAACAGCAGTTCAGTAACATTGTTCTTGGTTGGAAAGGCAAAGATTCTCATAAAGTTAAGGAACTGAGGCAAGTTTTGAGAGGTCAGTCCTGAGTCTGATGGTATTCAAAGGGTCTATTGGGGAAGAGTTTCCAATACAGGAAAACACAAGGGTACTACCAAGGCTGTGGAGCAGTCAGAGGGGAAAGGAAGTTCCCCCAAGAACTTCTCTTGGAAGAAGTTTTATTTTAATCTCTCTTGGAAGAAGAGAATATTTCTCCTCTCCCAGCTGGAGAAATATGGTCTGAATGTTCTGACCTTGTTGAAGTAAGAGGCAGGAGAAACAGAAACAAAGACTAGATGGGTACTTCTCCTCTTGTTTCCCTGAATATACTTTCATTCTCTCTTTTCTTCAGCAATTTATATTATAGAGTGCCTACCATGAGCTGGGGCTTCCCTGGTGGCTCAGACAGTAAAGAATCCACCTGCAGTGCAGAAGACCCAGATTTGATCCCCGGGTCAGGAAGATCCCCTGCAGAAGGCAATGGCAACCCACTCCAGTATTCTTGCCTGGAGAATCTCATGGACAGAGGAGCCTGGCAGACTACAGTCCATGGGACATGACTGAGCAACCAACACTTTCACTTCTTTACCACAAGCTAGGCTGTGTGGGCTAGGTGCTGGGAATGCAGCAATAAATGAAGTCCTTGGTCTCATAGAGGAAGAGGAAAACAATAATATAATAAATAGAAACGTATCAGGATATGAGAGGTGCTGTGAAGGAAAACTGGCAATGGAAATGGCAACCTATTCCAGTATCCTTGCCGGGATAATCCCATGGATAGAGGAGCCTGGCGGGCTACAGTCCATGGGGTAGCAAAGAGTCAGACACGACTGATTGACTGAGCACATGAAGGAAAACAAGGTAGGTAAATGATGGTGACTTCAGCCATGAAATTAAAAGACACTTTCTCCTTGGAAGAAAAGCTATGACAAACCTAGACAGAATATTGAAAAGCAGAGACATTGCCAACAAAGGTCTGGATAATCAAAGTTATGATTTCCCCAGTAGCTATGTATGGATGTGAGAGGTGGACCATAAAGAAGGCTGAGCACAGAAGAATTGATGCTTTTGAACTGTGGTGCTGGAGAAGACTCTTGAGAGTCCCTTGGACTGCAAGGAGATCAAACCAGTCCATTCTGGAGGAAATCAACTTGAATATTCATTGGAAGGACTGATGATGAAGCTGAAGCTCCAATACTTTAGCCAACTGATGCGAAGAGCTGACTCTTTAGAAATGACCCTGATGCTGGGAAAGATTGAAGGCAGGCGGAGAAGGGGATGACAGAGGACAAGATGGTTGGATGGCATCACCAACTCAATGGACATGAGTTTGAGCAAGCTATAGGGAATGGTTAAGGACAGGGAAGCCTGGTGTGCTGTGGTCCATGGGGTCACAAAGAGTCAGACACAACTGAGTGACTGAACAACAGCAACAACAAAAGAATAGACAGTGATAAAGTACCGGGGTGCTGTTTTATATGAAGGAAGGTTTCTCTGAGCGGGTGAGGTCTGAGCAGAGACTGACTGAGGGGTTCTCAAATAGACTCAGCCATAGCATTAATAGGAATGTGGTAAAATGTTTCTTGTGGTGCTGTATCTTCAAATATTATTGCACTGAAAAAGTGAAAATGTGGTACCCAACTGGAAAAAGAAATTGGGGACAGGGAGACCAGGAAATGACAAGCAGAAGAGGATGGTGAGTTTTGGTATCAGAAAAACATGGGTTTGAATCCCTACCCTGTGGTGTGACCTTTATGAAGTTATTTAACCTCTTTAAGTCAGCCTCACTTTCCTCAATCTGCAAAACAGGACAACTTAGGTGTCAACTTTACCAGGTCATTATAAGAATCATGAGAATTCAATGAGATGATATATATGTATGGATGTATCTATACATGAATATATATTGACTATTAAGCCCAATGCCTGTCATGTTGTAAAAGTTTTTTAAATGATAGCTATTATTATTGAGCAGATGTTACAAATTGGTTAGTGTCATTTTCTTACTCAAAATAATTCTGGAACAAAGACTGACATACCTAAAAGGGAAGAAGTGTTTTAATCTAGGATCCATGGATCTCTATGTCAAAAGTGTCCATGGATTGACTTTTAAGAGGTCTATGAATCCCTAAAACTGTGTAAAATTTGGGGAATAAAAGTGTATTTTTCTGAAAAGAGTATCTAGCTTTCATTACATTCTCACAGTAGACCAGTTTGACAAACCACCATTTCCCTGTCTTTGTTGCTTGCCAGCTTTTTCTGTTTCAGATTATTCTAATTTTATGATTACAGAGTGGTTTTTTTCCAGAAGTTTGTAAAATGAACAAAAGTATTTAAAGGTCTCTCTCCTTATTGTCTTAGTAATTTAAAAACTGTCTATTGGTGATAACATTCTCTTTCACTCTACATTTTACTTGTTAGAGCTGGAAAGTGAGTTCTTATTCACTCTGAAATTTCTTAAAAGCTGTACTTTCTCCTTGGTTTGGTTTTCTGATTCTGTGCTTAAAAGTCAGTGATGCTTTGTCATATTCCTTATTATCTATACAATCTAATTTCCATTTTTTCAGTGGAATTTTCTCTTATTTATCATTTGCTATTGGAGAAGGAAATGGCAACCCACTCCAGTGTTCTTGCCTGGAGAATCCCAGGGATGGGGGAGCCTGGTGGGCTTCCGTCTATGGGGTCGCACAGAGTCGGATACGACTGAAGTGACTTAGCAGCAGCAGCAGCAGTACAGCTGAAAACCAGGTTATATGAGTAATACAACATTTGAAAAAAAAATAAAGGAAAGGAAACCATGCAATTTGAGCCTACTAACTGAAAGCCTCTTGATGAAAGTGAAAGAGGAGAGTGAAAAAGTTGGCTTAAAGTTCAACATTCAGAAAACTAAGATCATGGCATCTGGTCCCATCATTTCATGGGAAATAGACGGGGAAACAGTGGAAACTGTCAGACTTTATTTTTTGGGGCTCCAAAATCACTGCGGATGCTGATTGCAGCCAGGAAATTAAAAGATGCTTACTCCTTGGAAGGAAAGTTATGACCAACCTAGATAGTATAAAAAGCAGAGACATTACTTTGCCAACCAAGGTCCATCTAGTCAAGGCTATGGTTTTTCCCGTGGTCATGTATGGATGTGAGAGTTGGACTGTGAAGAAAGCTGAGCGCCAAAGAATTGATGCTTTTGAACTGTGGTATTGGAGAAGACTCTTGAGAGTCCCTTGGACTGCAAGGAGTCCAATCTCCATTCTAATGGAGATCAATCCTGGGTGCTCATTGGAAGGACTGATGCTAAAGCTGAAACTCCAATACTTTGGCCACCTCATGCGACGAGTTGACTCACTGGAAAAGACTCTGATGCTGGGAGGGATTGGGGGCGGGAGGAGAAGGGGATGACAGAGAATGAGATGGCTGGATGGCATCACCGACTCGATGGACATGAGTTTGAGGGAACTCCGGGAGTTGGTGATTGACAGGGAGGCCTGGTGTGCTGCGATTCATGGGGTCGCAAAGAGTCAGACACGACTGAGCGACTGAACTGAACTGAAAGCTTCACAATTGCAGGCAAGATTTAGAACTTATAAAATATTACTCTAAAATTTACATATTTATCAAAAACTGGTACACATCAATTGCAACTTGAGGGAATAACACATTGTATTTATATCTGCACACTACTGGTTAGCTCATTTACTACATTGTCCATATAATGGACAGTCACTGGCTCCCTCAGGTTGAGTCTTCAAAGAGACAATGACAATATTTGGTGTCTGATCCTCCTAAGAAAAGTGACTTAGTCAATATGTGTGCATGTGTGTTGAGTTGCTTTAGTTGTGTCTCTTTGCAACCCTATGGACTGTAGCCCTTCAGGCTCTTCTGTCCATGGGATTCTGGAGTGGGTTACCATTTCCTTCTCCAAGGGATCTTCTCTCCATATGACCATTGCATCTCAGCAAGCCCCACACATATGGGGATCCATTCTGGTAAATCAAGACTTATGTTTCCATATTTCCAGGACTCCCAGGCAAGGTTTCACTTCCTCAATAAGTCCAATGGAAGTTCTTGCAGGAATTAAGGGTGTCTTGTCCACCCTGCCTACACATGGCTTATGAATGGGAATGCTCTAATCAATCTGCTTGGGCTGAATATGGGAGAGACTGGATTTCCCTTGCCACTCAACATACATTTTCCCCAACTGCCCACACAGAATTCTAATAACTCAGAAAGAACAGAGATCCTTTGATCTTAGGAAGAGCTTGCTTTACCCTGACCTCTGGGGTTAATTATGATTAAAAATGTCATTCCTTTAGCCCTATTATTGGTCTAGGAGTAGATATGTGATCCAGTTCCAACCAATGAGAAATAAGCAGAAGCAAGCTGGGAGAAGCATTTTGGAAAGATTTGCTTTTCTGGGAAAAAAAGCTGGCATGATTCTTTTGCTCCTTTGCCCTTTACCCTTCTTTCTTCTTGGATTATGGATGCAATGCCAGGGAGGCAGCAACCATTTTGTGACTGTGAGAACAGCAATATGAGAATGCATACAAATAACCCCCAAGAGTGATAAGCCAGAAAAATAGAAATTTCCTGAGTCCTTGGTAGCTCCAGTGAACCCATGCACTAGCCCTGACTGTCAATCTCCAGACTTACTGTATGACACAAGAAACCCTTGTTTGTTTAAGCTACTGTTAGCTAGATTTCCAATTCAGTTCAGTTCAGTTCAGTTCAGTCGCTCAGTCGTGTCTGACTCTTTGCGACCCCATGAATCACAGCACGCCAGGCCTCCCTGTCCATCACCAACTCCCGGAGTTCACTCAAACTCATGTCCACAGAGTTGGTGATGCCATCCAGCCATCTCATTCTCTGTCGTCCCCTTCTCCTCCCGCCCCCAACCCTTCCCAGCATCAGAGTCTTTTCCAGTGAGTCAACTCGTCGCATGAGGTGGCCAAAGTATTGCAGTTTCAGCTTTAGCATCAATCCTTCCAATGAAACCCAGGATTGATCTCCTTTAGAATGGACTGGTTGGATCTCTTTGCAGTACAAGGAACTCTCAAGAGTCTTCTCCAATACCACAGTTCAAAAGCATCAATTCTTCGGTGATCAGCTTTCTTCACAGTCCAACTCTCACATCCATACATGACCACTGGAAAAACCATAGCCTTGACTAGATGGACCTTGGTTGCAAAGTAATGTCTCTGCTTTTTAATATGCTATCTAGGTTGGTCATAACTTTCCTTCCAAGGAGCAAGCGTCTTTTAATTTCATGGCTGCAATCAGCATCCGCAGTGATTTTGGAGCCCAAAAAAATAGTCTGACACTGTTTCCACTGTTTTTCCATCTATTTCCCATGAAGTGATGGGAGCAGATGCCATGATCTTTGTTTTCTGAATGTTGAGCTTCAAGCCAGCCTTTTCACTCTCCTCTTTTACTTTCATCAAGAGGCTTTTGAGTTCCTCTTCGCTTTCTGCCATAAGGGTGTTGTCATCTGCATATCTGAGGTTATTGATATTTCTCCCGGCAATCTTGATTCCAGCTTGTGCTTCTTCCAGCCCAGCGTTCCTCATGATGTACTCTGCATATAAGTTAAATAAGCAAGGTGACAATATACAGCCTTGATGTACTCCTTTTCCTATTTGGAACCAGTCTGTTGTTCCATGTGCAGTTCTGACTGTTGCTTCCTGACCTACATACAGGTTTCTCAAGAGGCAAGTCAGGTGGTCTGGTATTCCCATCTCTTTCAGAAATTTCCACAGTTTATTGTGATCCACACAGTCAAAGGCTTTGGCATAGTCAATGAAGCAGAAATAGATGTTTTCTTGGAACTCTCTTGCTTTCTCCATGATCCAGCGGATGTTGGCAATTTGATCTCTGGTGCCTCTGCCTTTTCTAAAACCTGCTTGAACATCTGGGAGTTCACGGTTCACATATTGCTGAAGCCTGGCTTGGAGAATTTTGAGCATGACTTTACTAGCGTGTGAGATGAGTGCAATTGTGCGGTAGTTTGAGCATTCTTTGGCATTACCTTTCTTTGGGACTGGAATGAAGACTGACCTTTTCCAGTCCCTTATGATTATACAGTGGAAGTGAGAAATAGATTTAAGGGACTAGATCTGATAGATAGAGTGCCTGATGAACTATGGACAGAGGTTCGTGACATTGTACAGGAGACAGGGATCAAGACCATCCCCATGGAAAAGAAATGCAAAAAAGCAAAATGGCTGTCTGAGGAGGCCTTACAAACAGCTGTGAAAAGAAGAGAAGCGAAAAGCAAAGGAGAAAAGGAAAGATATAAGCATCTGAATGCAGAGTTCCAAAGAATAGCAAGGCGAGATAAGAAAGCCTTCCTCAGCGATCAGTGCAAAGAATTAGAGAAAACAACAGAATTGGGAAAGACTAGAGATCTGTTCAAGAAAATTAGAGATTCCAAGGGAACATTTCATGCAAAGATGGGCTCGATAAAGGACAGGAATGGTATGGACCTAACAGAAGCAGAAGATATTATGAAGAGGTGGAAAGAATACACAGAAGAACTGTACAAGAAAGATCTTCACGACCGAGATAATCACGATAACGTGATCACTGACCTAGAGCCAGACTTCTTGGAATGTGAAGTCAAGTGGGCCTTAGAGAGCATCACTACGAACAAAGCTAGTGGAGGTGATGGAATTCCAGTGGAGCTATTTCAAATCCTGAAAGATGATGCTGTGAAAGTGCTGCACTCAATATGCCAGTAAATTTGGAAAACTCAGCAGTGGCCACAGGACTGGAAAAGATCAGTCTTCATTCCAATCCCAAAGAAAGGCAAGGCCAAAGAATATTTCCAATTACTTGTAATCAAACACATTTCTAACTGTTGCAGATGCTATGACCAGAAAAATAAGGAACAGATGCTGGGCAGATAAAAACAATGAATTTTCACCAGAGATACTGAGACAGTGATAACCCAAGGCTGGACTTTTCCCTTTCTTCAAACTGGTAACAGGAAATCACTTCCTAAATGAAAAGAAGAGAAAGAAGAAGTAGAGAGACAATGCAGAAAGGAATATGGAAGGACATCTCAGACTAATTTAGTCTTCCTTCTTCACTGAGAGCAGATGGGGTGACCTAGAGCAAATTATAGTCAACTAGGTCTCAGTTTCCTCCTGTGAAAAATGGAGACAATGATTTCTACCTTTAGAACTAGGGTTTTCTTTTTACTTCCATTCTTGCTTTTCAAAAGAGTTTATTAAAGCATAATATAATATATATCACTAGTTAAAGAGGTGGTTCTTGTACCCATGAATCAGTGCAACTTGAACTTTTACACCTAGAAACCACACTCTTGATCACTAGATTAACAGCAGGAAACCTACAATATATTTCCTAACCACTATGCATACTCAATAGATAACACCTACCAGATGCTAAGTGTCAACTTACCACATGATATCATTTTCATTCCAGGTTGGGATTTTTGTTATTTCTTCCAATTTATCCCAAGCATATATAATAATTCTTAGTGTATACTGAGCACTCAATAAATATTTGTTGAATAGTTGAATGAATCTCTTACCTCATTAGGTTCTAGATTTTTTCCTGTTTGACCTTCCTATTTCCCTAAGCATGCTGAAATCTGTTTATTCCCTGAGGTTCACAGGAGACTTAAAATTGTGAAATAAAGGGAAGGATGCCTGCTGACTTTAGTGACCTTAAGAGAAGTGGTGACACACTGAAGTGACACAAATGACAGTTCAGCCTAGGTCATGTCAAATGGACATAAGCCAAAGATTTAGTCATTCTGAATTGCCACATCTTTTTAAAACAGCACTTGCCTGTTTTAAAATAATACTTGCCTGCCACTGTGCTAATGTCATTGAAGATATGATCTCATTTACTCTTTCCAACAATCCTTAAGGACCAGTATAGTGGATCCAGGAGTGCTCAGTTGTGTCCGACACTTTGCAACCCCATGGACTGTAGCCCACCAGGCTCCTCTGTCCATGGGATTTCCTAGGCAGGAATACTGGAGTAGGTTGCCAATTCCTACTCCAGGGGATCTTCCCAACCCAGGAATCAAACCCCTGTCTCCTGAGTCTCCTGCATTAGCAGGCGGATTTTTTTACGTTTGTGCCACCTGGGAAGCCAAGTGCTAAACTGCTTCAGTTGTGTCCAACTGTGTACGACCCCATGGACTGCAGCCTACCAGGCTCTTCTTCCATGGGATTCTCCAGGCAAGAATACTGGAGTGGGTTGTCGTGTCCTCCTCCAGCAGATCTTCCCAATCCAGGGATCAAACTCGCATCCCTTACCTCTACCTGCATTGCAGGCAGGTTCTTAACCACTAGCGCCATCTGGGAAGCCAAGGACAGGTATAATTACTCCAATTTACAGAAGAAGAAACTGGGATTTAGAGAAGATTCATCACCCAGATAGTGAGTAATGGAGCCAGCATTTAAATTCAAATCTGTCCAACTCCCAGAAAAATACTCTGAATCATTTTGCCACATGACATTATCTGAAAGCCAAAACTCCTGAATAAGAAATATGTTTGTACAGATGTGTCATGAAGTGCAAAACCAGCCAAATCTTCTAATCTTAATCTTTGATGTGTGGGAGCTAGCCAAGTCCCGAAATTCACATCATCATTCATAGATGTCCAATACCATTGGTAACTGGCCTCCATCCAAAAAAAGGGACAGATCTTCCTCACCAACCTGCTGTTATTTATTTTAAATATCACCCCTGAGAATAGCTTTTAGTCACATAGTATCATAGTAGGTCATTTGAAATCAATAACATTCTACTTGGTTTTGGTTCATCCAAACATGGCAGGCAATTCAAATTTATTTCATATGATGTTCTTTGAAGAGAAAACGTTATTAAGTAAATTGGTGAGTGTGTCTTTGCCCAAAACTATAATGTTGAAAAAGCACTTCTTATGGTGTATTTGGGCTTCCCAGGTGGTGCAGTGGTAAAGAATCCATCTGTCAATGCAGGAGATGCAGCCTTGATCTCTGGGTCAGGAAGATCCCCTAGAGAAGTAAATGGCAACCCTCTCCAGTATTCTGGCCTGGGAAATCCCATGGACAGAGGAGCCTGGCAGGTTACAAGTCCATGGGGGTCTCAAAAGAGTCGGACACAACTCAAGGACTAAACAACAATATGGTGTATTTATTTAGAGTACATTAGAATGACAAGTCATTATACCAAAAGAAAAAGAGCCATTGCCCATAAAGTGGTTTAACTTTTCAAGAGCTTTTATGTTGAAAAGTCACTAACTGGGTAGTCATTTTAGAATTCTGTACAATGAGCCTCCATGCTTCAAGTCCCCAGGTCAGTTATCGACCCATGGTCAATCTTGTTTCATCTATTTCCTCACCCAGTTTCCCCTAGATTATTTTTGAAGCAAGTCTAGATCAGATTTAATTTATAAGCCAGAATTATTTTTGGAAAAGAAAAATCCTAAGCTTTTAATACGTTATATGCAAATCATGGTGGACTGAAGTTCCACAAGTATTCCCCAATATTACATAAATGTCCTGATATAAAAAAGCTTTTCAACAAAACAAAATCTTTCATAATACGCGTTCATAATTTAGACACAGTTTCAAAGTTCAACTCTTTCATATTAGCTTTGTGACTTTTGGCAACTTATATAACTTTTCTATAAGCCTCTCTTCCTTCATTCAAAAAATGGGGGCTGGGGACTTCCCTGGCAGTCCAGTGGTTAAGACTCTGCATTTCCACTGCAGGGGGCACAGGTTTGATCCCTGGTTGGGGAACTAAGATCCCATATGCTGCATGGTACGGCCAAAGAAAGAAAGTGGGAAGAGCTGGTAAAGATATTTCATGATGTACTGAGCAAATAATATATAATGCACTTGGCACAGGCATAGCCTCATAAATATATAATAAAAGAAGCTATTTTCTTTCAATGTCTGGCACAGAGCAAATGCTCAATAAAGTATTGCTTACTATACAGTTATTCATGACCGTGAGGGACTCCTGTGACATCTGATGGGTTTGCTGTTTTAGTTACCTATGCTTGGTTCTACTGATGAGATTGTCTGACTCTAAATCTAGAAGTTTTTCCCAGGGATGGAACTTCCCTGGGCACAGCTCAGATGAACAATCCATTTCCTTCCCCTCACACCTTCAAGCTAGTTAAAAGTAGACAGAGCACAAAACCTAGGACAGAAAAATAGATTGAAGAAGAAAGAAGAATTCACCCAACTATATTCAAGCAAATGGAAGATCTAGAAATAGCTTTACATATTAAGCATGAGCAAGATTTTCAGAAACAGTAAGGCAGCTATGCAAATATATATACAAAGAAATGAGGAAAAGAGCTCAACGACAAGATCATAAAAAAAAGATAATGAGATTAAAAGGGAGGTGGAAGTTAAGGAAACAAAGGCTAAACTAATACTACTGAAGAACTATTAAGTAAATATAAACCACAGGGGAAATAATAGGCATTTGCTGAAAATTGAATCATTAATGCAATAAATAGGCTTTGGTTTTGCTTCTTAATAACTATGGTTAATAATTCAAAGACACTAAAGTAAATAGAAAGAAGATAATAAAAATGAAAGACAGATAAAACCGTCCAAATTAAAGATAACAGATGTCCCTGAAGTAGTAAACCTAACAAATCACACAGACGTATTGTTTCAAGTTCTCAAAGAAAAAAATTTCCCCTAGATGAAGGAAAAATTAAAGGCATATTAAAGGAACACACAAGTTACAAGGGAAAAAAACCATATAGTACAAACAACACTGAGAACTGAACTTTAAGGATAAACAATTCTGAAGGAAAATAAGCAAGAAAAGCAAGCCATTTGTAAGATTTTTGTTTTGTTTCCATAAGCCAAACAAGCTTCAAACCTTCCCTGGTCTTATTTCATGCAAGAATTACTGGAACATGCCTATAAAGATAAATTGTAATGCACCAATAAAGGGAACAAGTTAACATCTCAAATGTGAAAATAAATTCAGGGAAAATAATACACATAAATCCTTTTTGAAAAATAAAATTTCCAATGATGACTCAAATCAAAGGAGATAAATAGAGAAACCATGGCAAAAGACCTTATGTCAAAAGACAAGGGGGCAATATCTACTAAATTATGAGAAAAAGAAAGTGTGACTCAAAAATTTTATATCAAGCCAGGCTATTTTTCAAGGAAACAGAAAGGCATTCTCAAGACTACAAACATTCAAGAGCTACTATACAGTCTTCTTGGCAGAGAGCGACGGTGGCAGGGAGGCTACGTGGTGATTAAATACATACAAGCCAGAGAGGAATTAAAATAAAGAACTCAAGGATGGAGAAGATATGATCAAAGACTGATGCAGAGCACTGAATTCACTTACACACAGAACAAAGATTAAACAACTGTGGAAATCATGGTTAAAAAACAATATAAATACTAAAAACCTTAACCACTAAAAAATAAAATGAATTAACTCAATTCAGCAGGGGAAAGGGGAGACAGAGGAATTTTTCCTGTACTAATGTCCTCGGTTCTTCCGGGAGTACACCAGAGATGCTCTCAAAAATCGCAACATGAAAGTGAAAAAAAAAAAAAAAACCCATAATGACGCAAAACTCTTAATGCTCATTTTAATCTTAGGAGTATCTTTAAAAAGCTAATGTTCCTTGTGATAAACATTTATTTAAAGTTCAGCAATTCCTTCAGTTTATTTTTCTTTTGTCAAATTGAAATAGGATTGCACTTAATATTGTTATCTAAAAAGAGCACATCGGGAATGATCCCATTCCAAACTAGCAGTCTTTTTCTCGATCTGTACATAAGCTGTCTGAAGCAATATTCTTTTATAACAAGGGTTAATGTCAGGTTTGAGGGTAATTTTTTACTTTTACCCTGTTCTTTGCTATCTCCATCTCCTTCCTCTACTTCCTCCTTCTTCTTTTTGGAAATGACCTTGAATTCTCTTTACAAAAAAGCAATCAGTATTCTAAAAAGTAAAAGTGAACAGGGAAGATAGTTGGTCAACGCACAGAATCTCTGTCATGATTCACCTGCTTATGAGCCCATAGATATGACCTTAACAAACTTTGGTCACATTACACCAAAATGGGAAACACCAGTTCCAGAGAAAATGCCAAGCAAGCAAATGGTAGCAAAGATGATGATGGACAAGGACATGAGAAGGCAACTTGAAGAAGTGGACAAGCTTTGGTTTGGAATCAGAAGACCTGAGTTCTTCCTGTGGTTCAGACACTTTTGTGTTACTTTGGATAATCTCCATGCCACCTTGGATATATCATTTAACTTTTCTAAGCACCAGGCCTAATATTACAATATATTCCCATTTTTTCATGAAAAGGTGGGAATATGTGTTATTAAGTACATCATAATATTTAAACACTGAAAACTAACCAAAATATTTTAAACACTTTTAGCTTAAACAGAGTACATCTGAGGCCATAGTTTAGCCTGTGGGCTTACCAGTTAGTGACTAACAGTCACTGTTTACATACTCGTCAGTGGACAAAGCTGGTCCTAATGGAAGTGGTCCAGCAGTGTTCTCGACCTACCTACTTATAAGAGCCAACTGTGTGATTCTTCCCAACTCTGTCAAGCTACCAATGACATCACATTGGGAGCCTGAAATCAGCCATGGTTGCAGTATTTACACCATGGAAATAATAAAATGCTATAAATTTGTCCCCATAGCTGGTTCTGAAACAGAATACCACTGTAGCTATCTGTCCCAGCTGATCCCATGGTTACTGTACTGTACATTAGAACTAGAAGAGGTTGAAGATAGCCTAAAAGAAAGGAAAAGTCAATCAACTAGTTAAAGCTAACAGGAAGAATTTAATTTTTTTTAAAAGGGTAAGGGTTGAACTACCACATCTTAGGGAAGCAAGGGTATGGTCTCCTGATTAAGAAAGGAGGAAACACAGACTTCCCTGGTGGTTAAGACCCCACGCTCCCAATTCAGGGGGCCTAGGTTTGATCCCTGGCCAGGGAACTGGATCCCACATGCACAACTAAGAGTTTGCATGCTGCAGTGAAGATATAAGATCTGGCATGCTTCAGTAAGATCCGGCACAGCCAAATAAATAAAAAATTTTTTAAAAGAGGAAACAGGACTGGAGGCCACAGAGTCCCTCTCTCTCCATCACTAGCTTTGGCCTCTTTCTTGGTGTGAATTTCATTGTCTCTTAAAGCTTCTCCTTTCTGGCAAGGATCAAGGCTAGGGGTGGCAAACAGAAGCACTTGCTCCCCAAAGGTCACGGGTCTGCTACTGGCACACAGGGCACCTTCTTCCTCTAGGATGAGGGAGGCCTACACTAGGGTGCACAGCAGCTTAGTAGGGAACAGAGGGTGGGTTACAGTCTTCGCTGGCCCTGGTCTAGGTGCCTGCGTACAGTGAACAACTTACACAGCTGTACATAACGGCCCCATATGAGCACATTCTCCAAAAGTGGTGCCTTTCAATCAACTTTAGCAAAGATGTTGATGTAATGGTGTTAAGTATGTGATGAAAAGGCAACAGGGAAGCAAGGGTCATTTGGTTCAAAATAAAGTTAAAACCATTCATAATTAAACTTGGAAATCCATGAGAAGGAGGCTCCCCTCTCCTTCCCCGCTTTTTAAAATAAACTTTTTTGGGGGGGATAATTTTAGATTTAATAAAAATTGCAAAGACAGAGAGTTGCCTTCCCAAGAAATAGGTGACCCAGATGAAATGTTTTTGTAAACTTTCCGAAACTTACAAAAGTATAAACATATGATATTTACTTTCTATTTACTCCATTAGTTTTTTTTTTAAAGGGTGAAAGTTAGCTTTAAAGTTCAGAATCTTATGCTAAGTTCGTTTAAAATTTATTTTGAAATATTTACCAAGTGTGGATGTCTCCACTCTTATCTCTATATAGGATCTTATATTGAAAATAAAGCAAAAGGAATAAAAAAACTTAATTATGACAAAGACAGTTCATTCACAGTCTTCTTTGATTTGACAAGGATTTCTTGATATGTCCCAAGCATATTAAGAAAGAAAACATACAGTGATATGGAAGACAAGCCCCATCCTTACCCTAGTGGGCCTTCTAGTTTAGTGAAGGAGACAGACAAAAGAAATGAAGGTCTAGAGGACACAGGAAAGGGACATAAGTTTGTGAAATGGCATGAATTTGTAGGACCTGTGACAAACTAAAAAGAGGGTGCACTTATTAAAAGTTTTTCAAGTTTAATTTTTTTTTTAAGTCAAAGCCAAAAAATCTACATGGGCCATTGAATGCATGTGTAGGTACATTAGACTCATAGAGCATCTGAAACATTAAATGAATATTTACACAAATAATTAAGAAGTGGAAGTAAATAATATTTTAAAAAAAAATCTACAAGGGCCATGAGGAAGCGTAGTAATGGCCCTTGACTATAATTCCTGAGGAAGTGTAACTTCCTGAAAGTTTAATAGGAGTTAACCAGGCAGTAAGTACTGGGGAAAAATGATTTGTGATAAATGGAACAATAGTAAGAGGGCATAGGATATTTGAGACTTCAATGTGATTGAAGGCCAGAAAACGAGTGAGGGAAGTAGCAAGAGATGAGCTGAAGTTTCAGGGGTCAGATAATGAAAGACTGAACAGCCTGTGTCGGGAATTTTGAACTTATTCTAAAACTAACAGATCACTTATATGTGGAATCTAATTTTAAAAAAAAAGGAGGGGTACAAATGAACTTATTTACAAAACAGAAGAAGAGTCACAGATGTAGAAAGCAAACTTACGGTTACCAAGGAGTAAGATGAGGAGGGATAAATTGGAAGATTGGGATTGACATACACACACTACTATATATAAAATAGATAACTAATAAGGACCTGCTGTATCATACAGGGAAATCTACTCAGTACTCTGTAATGGCCTGTATGGGAAAAGAATCTAAAAACTAAAAAAAGGATGCATATATGTATATGTATAACTGATTCACTTTGTTGTACACCCGAAATTAATACAACACTGCAAATCAACTATACTCCAATAAATATTTTTAAAATAAAAATAAATTTTAAAATAAAAACTAATGGAATTTCAGTAAAAGGTTAGAAACAAGAAAGTGATCTGATCTTGTGTGTATGGTTAAAAGGCTACTCTGGTTGGAGTGTGTAGAATTGAATGGAGAGGGAAGTTAGGATTGGATGTAGTGGAGACAATCGGGATGATGTTGCAGAAGCTCAGGTAAGATAGGCTGGGCTTGGACTAAGGGGTTGAAGCTTGGAATATAAACATTTTATCAGATGGAATTAGGAGGATCTGTGACAGAAAACTCCAAATTACAGTAACAAGGACACATAGATATTTATTTCTCTCTCACATAATTGAATACATAGTTAACTTAAAATTAGATTGCTGGCTCTGCAACTAACAAGGACCAGATTCCTTCTATCTTGCTTCTCAACATGATTTTCATCTTCTGATTCAAGACAGTTGCTCTAATTCCAGCCATTCTGCTATCATTCCAGCCAACATAAATGAATAAGGGAGGAAAAATGGCATGTCCCTTCCCTTTAAGATCATTTCTAAAAATGACATGACACTTTTAGTTACAACTCAACATAGAACTTAGTCACATGACCCCATCCAGTTGCAAGGGGTACTAGAAATAAAATTCTTATTCTAGAGACTACAGCCCATCTGAAAATCAAGTGTCCTATGACCAAGGATGAAAGGAACAAAAAGTACTGGAGGATATTCAACATCTTCTGGAATAAAAGTAGGTAAAGGTGAGATATATTTTAGAAATAAAATTAACAGGATTTAAAGGTAGATTTAATGGAGGGGGGGTGAGGAAAAGAGAAGAAACAAACCTAATTCCCACGTTTCTGACATAATCAACTGGATAAGTGGCAGCACCTTTCTGGAAGCAGAGAAATGAAAAAAGCAGCATATTTGAAACAAAGAACAAGAATTAGCTACTGGGAGCATTACCACTCAGCCCTCAAAATTATTAAAGAAACAACCTAACAGTTACCTTGTATACCCTTTCAGAGATGTTCTATGTCCATACAGCCACATGCATGTGTAAGTGTGTATAATCTGTTTACTAACACACACGTATGTTTACACATACTATTTTCCCAAAAAATGATAGTTTTCAATCACACCATTGTATATTTTGAATTTTTTGCTTCATACGCCAACATAGATTTACAAATTTTTTTTTGCATTTATCATAAGTATGAAACTAAAAGTAGACTTAGAAGTTAAAACATACAATAATATTGACTTTTGTATTTACCTGTGTAGTTACCTTTACTGAAGATCTTTATCTCTTGGAAAGGGCTTCAGGGTGGACCTGAGGACTCCCTTTAACATTTCATGTAAGGCAGGTGTTCTGTTAACAAATTCCCTCAGCTTTTGTTTTCCAGAACATCTTAATTTCTCCTCTAATCTTTAGGAGCAGTTTTGCCAGACACAGAATTCTTGACTGACAGTTTTTTTTCCCCCGGCACTTCAAATATCGCCTCCCATTGTCTCTGTCTGAGATATTTGGCTATTAATCTTATCAAGAACCCTGTAAACATAATGAGTTTCTTTTCTCTTACTGCTTCCAAATTCTCTTTGTCTTTTGAAGTCTGATTACAGTGTGTTTTGGTATGGACTTCTTTGGGTTTATCATACTTGGATTTAGTTGAGATTCTTGGATGTGTAGAGTCATCAAATTTGGAAAGTTTGTGGTCAATATTTCTTGAAGTAATATCTCTGCCCCCTTTCTCTCATCTCCTTCTGGGACTCAAAATGCTTATGTTGGTTGGCTTGATTTTACCAACAAATGCCTTAGGCCCTGTTCATTTTCTTTTTTTCTTTCTGTTCCTCAGTATGGATAATGTTAATTGTCTTAAGTTCATGATTCTTTCTTCTCTCTGCTCAGATTTTCTATTGAATCCTCTAGGGAATTTTTCATTTTAGTTATTGTACTTTTCAGGTCCAGAATCTCTAGTCCATTTCTTTTTATAGTTTCTATCTATTGGTCTTTTCATTGTGTTTGTATATCATTTTCCTGGTTTCTTTTAATTCTTTGTGCATGATTTCCTTTAGCTCTGAACATATTTAAGAGTGTCTATTTAAAGTCTTTGTCTAGGAACTCCTATGCCTGGTCTTCTTCATGGATCAGTTCAGTTCAGTTCAGTTCAGTCGCTCAGTCGTGTCCGACTCTCTGCGACCCCATGAATCACAGCACGCCAGGCCTCCCTGTCTATCACCAACTCCCGGAGTTCATTTCTGTCAATTTATTTTTATCCTTTGAATGGGCCAGATTTTCTTGTATCTTTGTATAATTTGTGATTTTTGTTGACAATTGTACATTTAAATTTTATAAAGTGAGAAATCATATATTCTCTCTTCTCCAGGGTTTGCTATTCTGATTGCTGAAGGTTGCAGTTGTCCATTGATTTACTGACTTTTCAAACTATTTTTGTAGAGGCCATATTTCTTGTTGTGTATAGTTACTGAAGTCTCAGTTCCTCTGGCCATGTTCAGTTAGTGCCTTGAAGAGATTTCCTTGATTCCAGGAGCTAAAACAAACAAACAAAAAATAAACACCTGTCCCCTTCTCTGTAGATTGGCTGTGTTGGGGCACTATTTTAACACTTAGTCAGGCTTCAAACAACTTTGCCATAGCTTTTACTTGCTACTTGCACTGAGCCTAAAGATATCCAGAAGTCAAAGCTGAGGGTTTTCCAGGTCTTTGCTGAGGATGTGCCCTGCCTTGTATATATGTGTGGCCTTCTAAATTTCTCAGTATAATGGGCTTCTTTGAAAGTCCTAATTTCCCACAATAGGTCTCTCCTCAGCTTTTTCTCCCAGGCTTTAGGCAGTCTATTGTACTCCTCAATCATAATCTTTTGTCCTAGGTAGCTGAGGGGTTTTTGTTCACCTTACATTGTTATAAGCAATATCCACCACCTTTCTGCCCCGAGTAAGTTCTGAGTTGGGTGAAACAGACGTACCTTGTGTTGGTCCTTCAGGTAGCCTCCAGACAAGTTAGAACACATAAACATAATAATTTGAGTAAGGTCTGCTCTGCCTTCTTCAGAACCAGGGCCAAGACTCCCACTGGAAACTCAGGTTGCTGTCTTCAAGACTGCCACCCTATGAAGGAGAGAGTGGGGCAAGGGCAAGTAAAAATGCCACAAAAGTTTTCTACCGCTTTTAAGTTAACTTTCTCTTGATTCAGCATTTACTTGGTTACTCTGAATTTTTTACTATTTTCCAGAGTTCTGAAAAGATTGGTTTTTAGTTTCTAAATGTTTTTGCTTCTGTGGAGGGATGGGTATTTGGAGCCTACACCATTTTGATGTCGTCATCTTTTAGTAAGCTTTTAAATTTTGAAATAATTTTAGACTTTAAAAAAGTTGCAAAAATAATACAAAGAATTCCTGTCTATAAGAGTGCTCTCATAGCTTCCCCAAATGTTAATATTGTTTATGATCACAGAACAATAATCATAACCAAACCAAATTAATATTAATACAATATTAGCAAATCTACGGATCTTATACAAAGGTTTCCAATACCTCACTAATGATCTTTGCTAGCCAGGATGGACTCCAGGATCATACATTATATTTCGTTTTCACATCTTCTAAGTTTCCCCAGTCTAGGAGAGTTCCTTAATCTTTGTCTTTCATGACCTTGATATTTTTGAAATTTTGGGATTACTTTCTAGTCACTCATAGACTGTCTCAGTGATGCTTCCCCCTGGCTAAATGTAGGTACCATCAGCCCTCTTTACCTTCAGGTTCTGTAACCATGGATTCAACCAATTATGGATCAAAAATATTTGAAAAAAATTCCAGAAAGTTCCGAAAAGTAACTTTGCCATACACCAGCAATTGTTTAAATTGTATCACATATTATAAATAGTCTATAGATGATTTATAGAATAGAGGAGGATGTGTGTAGGTACTATAAAAATATCACATCATTTTATATAAGGGACTTAAGCATCCAAGGATTTTTATAACTATGGGAGATTTCCAGAACCAATCTCAAGGAGATACCAAGGGATGACTGTATGTACTTTTTAAAAGAACACCACAGAAGTGATGCTGTACCCTTCTCATCACATGATATCAGGAAACACACGATGTTGATATTGCAAAAATAGTTACAGAGTTTAGAGAGTTCACCAGCTTCCCTTAATGTTAACATCTTACATAGCCAGGACATCTTTGTTAAAACTAAAATATTAACATTGGTAAATACTATTAACCGCTATTTACTTTGATTACCAGTTTTTCCCCTGTCCTCTTTCTGTTCTAGGATATAATCCAGAAAACCACACTGCATTTAAAGGTAGCTCCTTTTTTATGTGATTCACCGACTCTGTGGACATGAGCTTATGTGATTACGCCCACACTAACTCATAGCACAAGAGTCCCACCCCTTCAATCGCCACATTAGAACCTTGATATACTAACAATATATGGTTACCAATGGCTACCAAGTTTCACTTCTCACATTCCCTCACCACAAGAGAGGAACTGCCCACATTTCTGTGGTTCAGATTCAAAAAACCTAAAGAAGAATTTTGATTGGGTTGACTTATGATAAATGGCTTCCACTAATAGACATGACTGAGAGAGGAGGGTCTCATAACACAACACAAGGTTGCTAGAGGTCTACCCTCGTGAAGCAGAGCTGTTCTTGCAGAAGGGGAATCATTGTAAACTGGGCAGTGACCTCAACTAGAATCCACCACGTTAATTCATTAACTGGTTCTAGTGACTAAGTAGAACTAACTAGTGACTAACTAGTTCGTTCAACTGTTTCATAGATGAGGAAACTAAAGTCTGAAAATGTAAGTAACTTTCAGAGTCCCAGAGCTAGTCCTTAGTAAAAGGAGGGCTAATTCCAGGCCTCCTAACTCCTAGTTCTAGAATTAGTTTCTGTATCTATACAATTACCAGGATTTGGGTATTAATACCAAGAATCAAAGAATCTAAAATTAGAAGCAACCTCAAAGTTGATCAAACTCCTACTGATGCACCTATTTTCCAATGTATCCAAGCAGATCCCAGGGAAACAAAAGCCTTTCATATTTATTTTTCTCCAATATTGGAATTTCAAAGTAATACACATTCAGCAGCTTAGGATATAAACTGTTTTATTTATCAAAGAATTGAGTGGGAGAGAGTACAAGGGAGGATGTTCATCAGCAGGCTTTGTTAAAAAACATGGGCTAATACTAACGCATATATATGGAATTTAGAAAGATGCAAATGATAACCCTGTATACAAGACAGCAAAAGAGACACAGATGTATAGATCAGTCTTTGGGACTCTGTGGGAGAGGGTGAGGGTGGGATGATTTGGGAGAATGGCATTGAAACACGTATGTTGTCATATGTGAAATGAATCACTAGTTCAGGGTCAATGCATGTTATAGGATGCTCG